>NC_044001.1:1910024-2037524 GCF_902150065.1 Myripristis murdjan | reverse complement strand
CCTTTGTGACTGAGAAAACTGTACTGATGCAGCGTTCCCATGACCCTGCGTCTCCATGCTGCGGCCCACCGGTGGGTCCTGACCCACAGCTTGAACATCACTGCTCTTAGGTAGAATGGCTTTAACAGATGCTCACTTCACTCTTGAGAGTTTGTTTGTTTTTTTTTTTTCATCGAACCATCACCAAAGTGTCGTGATGTGAGGAAGTGTGTTTTCTACTCATCGCGGCTCTATGAGGTCCAGGGTGTGTTGGGAGGATAGAAGCGGGACGTATAGATAAGCAGGACATCCTGAGGCTCGCGGCGCGGCGGTTACGTAACCCGGAGAGGCGCAGGGCCGCTCGCAGGCTGATTAAGATGAAGTTCACTTTTCCAAACACAGTGTCGTGAACTTCCTGCCTCCTGCCGCTGCTGTGAACACATTCTGCTCACGTGCCAAGAAAAACATCTCAGGGGTGGAAGTTACACATTAAAATTTTTTCTTGTTATTGTAAGGAGGTGAGCAGCCTGGAAAGGTGACATTTCACCCTCTGAACAAAATTCACTTTTTTCTTTTCTTTTGTTCATGTACTTATTAGTTCATTTGTTTTTTTTTTTGTTTTTTGTAATTTTGTAATAATTGCGTCATTCTAACAAATTTTGCTATTTCTCAGATAATATTTGGCTGATCTTTATTTTTTAATTTGATTTATTTATTTATTTGGTTGGTAATTTTTATTTATTTTTTCTCTTTAATTTCTTTTTGAACTTATTGGCTTATTTGCTTATTACCCTTAACCCGATGTTTCTAAAAGATTTTTTTTGTCTTTTAATTAATTTTTTGGCAAATGTAAAAAAAAAAAAAAAAAAAAAAAAAAATGTATATATACAAGGATACAAGGAAGTTTATTTGTCATTATACAACAGGTTGTATAATGAAATTAAAATGTGGTTCCCTCTTGATTGATTTATTAAACATGGCATAATATATATGGCATAATATGGCATAATACAGTATATATATATATATATATATATATATATATATATGTGTGTGTGTGTGTGTGTGTGTGTGTGTGTATACACACACAAACACCCCCACACCCCCACATATATACTGTAATTTTCTTCCAGTTAAATTTAGTATGTAATTATAATTATTATAAAGGTTGTTTTGTGTCATTTTAACAATTTTTTTTGCTATTTTTCTTGTCACTTTGCTGATTTTTATTTTTTAAAGCTTTTTTGAAAATTTGATTTTCTAATTTTTCATTTTTTTTTTTTTCTCAACTAGTTTTTGGCTTATTTGCTTCTTAGCCTTTAGAATGCCATGAAGTGAATTTGCTCATTGTGTTTAATTTAATAACTGTTTGTACCATCAGGTGTGGCATTTAAACAGCTTCATATGGGATCGATAAAGTTGTTGTTGAATTGAAGCTCATTACCTGCTCCGTCTCCTGCAGGAGAGTCTGGTTCTGACTGACGTCTACACCGAGCTGAAGACGGGCGTCGTCCTGATCCGCCTGTTGGAGCTCATCTCCAGGGAGACGCTGCCTCCACCCAGCCGCCGCAAACTCCGCGTGCACTGCCTGGAAAACAACAGCATCGCCATCACCTTCCTCAAAACCAAGGTAACTTCCTGTCTGCTGCTGCCAAAACTAATGCCTGTTACACACTACAGGATAATCGAGCCGATTTTTGTCCTGATCTCCCCCATCAACCATGTTGTCTGTGTCATTGTCTGTTGTGCTGCTGCAGCTGCGTATGAAGAAAAGTTGATTTATAATGAAAGATATATATGCAGTGGCGGTTCTGCCCATGTTGCCGCCCTGGGCGAAATTACTGCCTTGCGCCCTTCCGTGTCCATATACTTTTCATTATAAATCAACTTTTGTTCATACGCAGCTGCAGCAGCACAACAGACAGTGACACTGACAACATGTTGATTAGTGACTGCGCAATGCCAATGCGGCTATTCGCCGGTAATCGCGGCATCAGGCGAGCCTACCCAGCTGGCATTCAACCGACAACCAACATTGAAATATAATTTAAAACATGTCAGTTGTTGTTTCAACACTGAAACAATGTTGAAATTATATATAAACCTAACAATTGCGGAAACGTTGACAACCTATCAATAAATCAATGTTGAAATATAAACAAGATCTATATGTTGATTCAACCTATTGGCCTCTTCCACCCAGCTGGCATTTTAACATTTAGTCAACACTGAATCAACATCATAACTCATGGGTGAATCTGTGTTGAATTTGGTTTTGATTTTGCAAAGCGAATCAACGTTGATATCGTGATGTTGTTTCAACATGAGTGAACTAATGTTGAAGGCACAACAGTGAATTAATATTGAATTAAGTGTTGATGTTGCAAAGTGAATCAACGTTGATATCGTGATGTTGTTTCAATGTCTTCCCAGCTGGCGTTTTAACATTTATTCAACACTGAATCAACATCATAACTCATGGGTGAATCAATGTTGAATTTGGTTTTGATTTTGCAAACTGAATCAACGTTGATATTGTGATGTCAACATGAGTGAACTAATGTTGAAGGCCCAACAGTGAATTAATATAGAAAATTCCGTTCCCGCTGCCGGGGGGTGCGCGTCTGAATCACTAAAAATTAATAAGGAGAAATTCTGAACGTGTTTGCCACCTTTGCGACCGCGTGGTAACCCACCAGCCCTATGCTGTTAGTAGGTGGTGGGGTGTTGGTGTGTTGGAGTGTTTTCAAGATCACCTGAAAACACATGGAATGGGAATTTGCTCCCCTCAAAAAGGGGGGGAAGGGACATGTTTAGCCATGTTGGTCATACCAATTGATTGACAATCCTTACAACTTATTTCTCATTGAAAAGGGGACTAATCAGGCTTTCTAACAGTATAAAAGACAACACCAATCGGTATTGATAAATGGGAGAAATGATCAACTGAAAAAATATCGGAGGGGATTTTGTCAAAAAAAAAAAAATAGGTCGCTTCCCACACAATTCCCGGTGTCATTCATTCCATAAATGCAGGATCCTTACAAGTTGTATCTCATTGGAAAGAGGACGAATCGGGCTTTATAACGGTATAAGATACAACACTATCTTGTATAAATAAAGGGGAGAAATTATAGACTGAAAAAGCGGTGCAGAACTTTTTGCCTAGTTTACATAAATCATTGTTTTAACATGGGTGTCAATGGGAAATTGAGACATCACCTATTTCAGCATTTTTCAATACTTTCCACCACTGGGATTTCTTAGGACTTTTGATATGTTATAACCAACATATTTATGAGACTAAAAAAGTTGAAAGAGTTTCTGTTGCAATTTTTCCTAGGTCACTTTGCATAATGCCTATACTATAAAGTATAATCAATCAATCAATCAATCAATCAATAAATCAACCTGTCTGTCTTGGTAGTATCTCTGCTCTTGTCGTTGTGTACAGGGCTAACACGCTCACACCAACCAATCGCTTTCTTCCCTTCAGATTCGAGTGGATCTGATTGGCCCAGAGAATGTGGTGGACGGCGATCGGACGCTGATCCTGGGTCTGCTGTGGATCATCATCCTCAGGTTCCAGATCGGAGCCATCAACCTGGAGGAGGTCGGGAATCAGAGTATTAGATACTCAGCGGGATTCACTTCATGACATATTGGATAGTTTCACACCAGATGTGTTTTTTATGATTTATCTCAGAATCTGAATCAGAATCTGAATCAGAATCTGATTATTCACATGAAGGCAGTTCCTGTTCAGTGATGTTGGGGTGTCATCTGCTCTGTGAGGGTTAGGGTTAGTCTCGGTTTGTCCTCACTGGACTGGGATCTCCTGTTAAGGCAGTAACAGGATGTGAATCCGGCGTCATGTGCTCTGCTCCTCAGATGGGGCTTGAGGCCAGTGTGGCTCGCCGCTCGGCCAGGGAGGCTCTGCTGATCTGGTGTCAGAGGAAAACAGCGGGCTACGGCGGCGTCGACGTCCAGGACTTCTCAACGAGCTGGAGGGACGGACTGGCCTTCAACGCCCTCATACACGCCCACCGGTACGCCCACCCGTCCAATGAAAACTGGGGAACTTGCACATTTAAAGTATAGATGTTGTTATTATATGAAACTAGATGATCCAAGGAACCTGTTGCAGCCATGCATGTCATACTAGGCCGCTAGCAAGGCGGATAAATGTCACTCCAAAGTTTGGCAAAATGTTGTTGAGGTAAAAACTGTCATGTCTGTTTCCAGCGGGTCCCTTGACCTCTGACCTCCAGCTGTGTGAATGAAAATGGGTTCTCTGGGCAGCCACGGCTCTCCCCTTTGCAGACACGCCCACCTTCTGCTAATCCCATGCAGTTTGGGCCCCAAAGCCTGCAGTCCACATGTGTTCTTGTGGCCTGTTGTAAAATGGTGTGTGTGTGCAGACTGGGGCCTAAACAGTCTTGGAGCTGCATCAGTTGGCTTTGACTGGAAAGCTGAGACTCTTGTGGATTCAATGAGCCACATTTGATTCCTGTGTGATGATGTTGGCCCCCATAGCAGCCATTTCACTGCAGGCAGAGACTTTTGTCCAACTGTACGTGGCTGGAGAAAATGACCTCTAGTGACCTCTAGGAGAATCACAGCCTCATCAAACTTTACAGACACAAACTAGAGGAGGATTTTAAAACAACTAAAGCATCGTGACAGTATCGAATCAGGAGATAAACACATCGTCCCGGCCCTGTTAACTCTACGTTCTTCTTCTCTTCCTCTCCTCTCTTGTAGGCCTGACCTTTTTGACTACCGCCGTCTCCATGGCGACGACCCCAGGCGTAACCTGGGCCACGCCTTCTCTCTGGCGGAGCGCGAGTTTGGCATCATGCAGCTGCTGGAGGTGGAGGACATGGTGGTTCCTCACCCCGACGAGAAGTCCATCATGACCTACGTGTCCCTGTACTACCACTACTTCTCCAAGATGAAGCAGGGACAGACCATCCAGAAGAGGATCGCCAAGGTCTGTGCTCCGGACATTACTGTGGAAAAAAAAAAAAAAAATCCTGTAATTTTACACATTGATCTTTACACATATGGAAGTCCAGAGTGCTTGTGGAAAGTCTGAATTTCTTGATTTCTTGGCTAGACATGGTGGAAGTCACGTGACTGCTCGCTGTTAGTTTGCTAAATTTTCCATTTTCACCAGAAAAGCTGGGGCCAGCTGTGATGCCGAGTTCAGCTGCAACAGATGTGAAAGTATTTGCTTGCACTAGCATTGCTCAATAGCTAATTTAACATGAGCTGATGTTAGGTTTGACTCTAGTATCATCATCACTGTGTTACATAAAGGTGAACTGGCAGAGTAAAGGCAGTCGCCCTCTTGGACAACACTTGTATACTATAATTTTTCATTTGAATTAATGAAAGACAAGAAAACATGTATTAAGGTGCATGTTAGCATGCAGTGTATTAAATAGTCAGAAATTTGCAATTTGATTTTTACAGCATTCAGCTTTTACCATTACAGCTTTTATTATTATTATTATTATTATTATTATTATTATTATTATTATTAACATTATCATTATTGTTGTTGTTGTTATTACGATTATTATTATTGTTATTATTATCATCATCACAAAACATGCTGGGTCATTTAACCCCAGATGCCGGTTTGAGGCTGGTGGGGTTTGACCCGGAGCAGCGGGTGGCAGGTAAAGGCTCACCTGGCCTGACCTTAAACCTGACCCTCCAGCAGGTAACAGGAAACAGTCACACAGTAAAAGTGTAACTCATTCAAATTTCACTGATAACATTAGTCCAGTAATTTAAGGCCAAAATTGGGGTCAACCTAGGACAAATTGCAAGAGAAGCAAACTCAACTGATTTTGTATCCTCAGTTTGTCCTGAGTGAGGGAAAAAAGTCCCAGGAAATCCCATTGGTGGAAAGTTTTGAAAATCACCTATTTATGACCACATATTACCAAAAAACACTGTTTTTAACACACAGGGGAAAGGGGTTCAACATTTGACTTTCAGATATCACTATAAAAATTCACAAGTTGATTACACACACAAAGACAAGAAAAAAAGTCAATTACAAGTTCTTTGAATTATTCTGTTTACACATGCATATCACACATTATCTGATTTGATATGCGCTAATAAGGAATATAAGGACTATATATATAATAACCTTTTAATTCACTGTTTAAATATCTGTTCTGGCATTTATTCCTTATATTCCTTCCTTAAACTGAGGATCCAGAATCAGTTGAGTTTGCTTCTCTTGCAGTTTGTCCCAGGTTTTTTCATAAAATGACTGGACTACATGAACTAAAAAATAATGTTATCTTGATGTATTATTAACTCTGGTTCACACAAGACAACAAGCTAACAAGCTAACCGCTAGAGTCAGCTAGCGAGCGCGACCTTTAAACAGCTATACATATAAACAGAGCTACAGATCACGTTAGCTAGTTTATGCTAACTGTTAGCACGCTCCCAAGCTATAAACAGTTTGTGTTAGCTAGGGTCAGTCAGCGCGGGCTAATTATAGCGTATAGTGTTGTCAGCATCAGCTATTTATAGGCACCTGTTTACACTTTTAGATACTGTGACACACTGTGCTAACTATTAGCGCCATGCTAACGGCCAGCACGAGGAGCTAACCGTTAGCGCCATGCTAACGGCCGGCACGAGCTAACCGTTAGCATGACGCTAACGGTTAGCATGAGTCCAAACCAGCGCGCACAGTGAACAGGTGTAAACAGGTGAGTCGCCCTGAGGCCTGTCATGATGACAGTGATGATGATGCAGTTTCATTACAGTCAGAGGAAGATGCTGACAAACGGACAGGTGTGTCAGGTGTATCAGGTGTATCAGGTGTGTCAGGTGTATCAGGTGTATCAGGTGTATCAGGTGTATCAGGTGTGTATGTTTGGTGAAGCTGCTAGCTAAACCTTAAACATGACATGAACACATGAGCAGCTAAAATACAGACAGCTAAGCTAAGCTAGCTGTACACACCGAATTTAATGCAGAAAAACGTCATACTGGGAGCAAATAATAATCACGTCATATCATTACCAATAAGACATAATAAACATATTTGGCATAGTTGTAATAGTAACAGTCGTGTGGTATGAGTAGTGGCAGTAGTAGTTGCAGTACTACTGTAAGTATCCTGCTGTAGTTGACAGCAGCTGTAGCCGACAGAACTTTTACGATCACAACTTATATTATAATTTATTATTTTACTTATTACATTGTTGTTTATCACACATTAATAATAATCGTGATGGTAAGGTGGTAGTGGTGGTGGCAGTAGGCGTGGTAGTAGTACTGTAAGTATCCTGCAGTAGTCGTGGTAGTGGTTGTAGTAGTGGCAGTAGTCATGGCAGTAGTCGTGGTAGTAGTACTTTAAGTATCCTGCAGTAGTTGTGGTAGTGGTTGTAGTAGTGGCAGTAGTCATGGCAGTAGTCGTGGTAGTGGTTGTAGTAGTGGCAGTAGTCGTGGAAGTAGGCGTGGTAGTGGTTGTAGTAGTGGCAGTAGTAGTGGCAGTAGTCGTGGTAGTGGTTGTAGTAGTGGCAGTAGTCGTGGAAGTAGGCGTGGTAGTGGTTGTAGTAGTGGCAGTAGTAGTGGCAGTAGTCGTGGTAGTGGTTGTAGTAGTGACAGTAGTCGTGGTAGTGGTTGTAGTAGTGGCAGTAGTCGTGGTAGTGGTTGTAGTAGTGGCAGTAGTTGTAGTAGTGGCAGTAGTGGCAGTAGTCGTAGTAGTGGTAGTAGTAGTGGCAGTAGTCGTAGTGGTTGTAGTAGTGGCAGTAGTCATGGCAGTAGTCGTGGTAGTGGTTGTAGTAGTGGCAGTAGTCGTGGTAGTGGTTGTAGTAGTGGCAGTAGTTGTGGTAGTGGTTGTAGTGGCAGTAGTCATGGCAGTAGTCGTGGTAGTGGTTGTAGTAGTGGCAGTAGTCATGGCAGTAGTTGTGGTAGTGGTTGTAGTAGTGGCAGTAGTCGTGGAAGTAGGCGTGGTAGTGGTTGTAGTAGTGGCAGTAGTAGTGGCAGTAGTCGTGGTAGTGGTTGTAGTAGTGGCAGTAGTCGTGGAAGTAGGCGTGGTAGTGGTTGTAGTAGTGGCAGTAGTAGTGGCAGTAGTCGTGGTAGTGGTTGTAGTAGTGACAGTAGTCGTGGTAGTGGTTGTAGTAGTGGCAGTAGTCGTGGTAGTGGTTGTAGTAGTGGCAGTAGTTGTAGTAGTGGCAGTAGTTGTAGTAGTGGCAGTAGTGGCAGTAGTCGTGGTAGTGGTAGTAGTAGTGGCAGTAGTCGTGGTAGTGGTTGTAGTAGTGGCAGTAGTCATGGCAGTAGTCGTGGTAGTGGTTGTAGTAGTGGTTGTAGTAGTGGCAGTAGTCGTGGTAGTGGTTGTAGTAGTGGCAGTAGTTGTGGTAGTGGTTGTAGTAGTGGCAGTAGTCATGGCAGTAGTCGTGGTAGTGGTTGTAGTAGTGGCAGTAGTCATGGCAGTAGTTGTAGTAGTGGCAGTAGTCATGGCAGTAGTTGTGGTAGTGGTTGTAGTAGTGGCAGTAGTCGTGGTAGTGGTTGTAGTAGTGGCAGTAGTCATAGCAGTAGTCGTGGTAGTGGTTGTAGTCATGGCAGTAGTCGTGGTAGTGGTTGTAGTAGTGGCAGTAGTCGTGGTAGTGGTTGTAGTAGTGGCAGTAGTGGCAGTAGTCGTGGTAGTGGTTGTAGTAGTGGCAGTAGTTGTGGTAGTGGTTGTAGTAGTGGCAGTAGTCATGGTAGTGGTTGTAGTAGTGGCAGTAGTCGTGGTAGTGGTTGTAGTAGTGGCAGTAGTTGTAGTAGTGGCAGTAGTCGTGGTAGTGGTAGTAGTAGTGGCAGTAGTCGTGGTAGTGGTTGTAGTAGTGGCAGTAGTCATGGCAGTAGTCGTGGTAGTGGTTGTAGTAGTGGTTGTAGTAGTGGCAGTAGTCGTGGTAGTGGTTGTAGTAGTGGCAGTAGTTGTGGTAGTGGTTGTAGTAGTGGCAGTAGTCATGGCAGTAGTCGTGGTAGTGGTTGTAGTAGTGGCAGTAGTCATGGCAGTAGTTGTAGTAGTGGCAGTAGTCATGGCAGTAGTTGTGGTAGTGGTTGTAGTAGTGGCAGTAGTCGTGGTAGTGGTTGTAGTAGTGGCAGTAGTCATAGCAGTAGTCGTGGTAGTGGTTGTAGTAGTGGCAGTAGTCATGGCAGTAGTCGTGGTAGTGGTTGTAGTAGTGGCAGTAGTCGTGGTAGTGGTTGTAGTAGTGGCAGTAGTGGCAGTAATCGTGGTAGTGGTTGTAGTAGTGGCAGTAGTTGTGGTAGTGGTTGTAGTAGTGGCAGTAGTCATGGTAGTGGTTGTAGTAGTGGCAGTAGTCGTGGTAGTAGTCGTGGTAGTGGTGTAGTAGTGGCAGTAGTCGTGGTAGTGGTTGTAGTATTGGCAGTAGTCGTGGTAGTAGCTGTGGTAGTGGTTGTAGTGGTGGCAGTAGTCGTGGCAGTAGTCGTGGTAGTGGTTGTAGTATTGGCAGTAGTCGTGGTAGTAGCTGTGGTAGTGGTTGTAGTGGTGGCAGTAGTAGTGGCAGTAGACGTGGTAGTGGTTGTAGTATTGGCAGTAGTCGTGGTAGTAGCTGTGGTAGTGGTTGTAGTGGTGGCAGTAGTAGTGGCAGTAGTCGTGGTAGTGGTTGTAGTATTGGCAGTAGTCGTGGTAGTGGTGTAGTAGTGGCAGTAGTCGTGGTAGTGGTTGTAGTAGTGGAAGTAGTCGTGGTAGTGGTTGTAGTATTGGCAGTAGTCGTGGTAGTAGCTGTGCTGTCCTGGTGTCTGTGATGGTCTGAGTGTTTCAGTGTTTGATGAATTAATTTGAATTTTCTTTCTTTCTTTCTTTTTTATTTTAAATGTGAAAACAGAAACTGAATATTGGCATAAAATATCATCTGTCAGTCTTCTTCAAAAACTTTGCATATGTAAAAGAAGACACACACACACACACACACACACACACACACACACAAACACACTCCCACATGTACATGTTTCAGTGTTGTTATATTCAAAAGTGGTAGTGCTGCTCCCTCTGCAGGCGACTCTGAGAACTGCAACATAACATTTTTACATGTTAGGGTGGCATGTTTTGTGGCAATGCAGAAGAAGAAGAAGAAGAAGAAGAAGAAGGAGAAGTAGAAGGAGAAGTAGAAGAAGATGATGATGATAATGATGGTGGTGGTGCAGGCACATGGCGGCCCGCTGGCCACGGTGGGTTCACATGACAGAGCCCCGGTCAGTGAGAGTGGATTAGTGCTGGATTAGACAGGAGGCTGATGGGAAGTTCACTGCTGACAGAACTAGAGCAGATAGATCAGACGTTGTCACTCCAGGCAGCGCTCTGAACTGCAGCTGGAAAAGAGGAGAAAGCATGGAGGAGAAGCAGCAAACACACTCCAGAAAACTCGACTAAGTAGACCAGGGGTCACCAATCATGTGCCATGGAGGGCCGAGAGGCTGCAGGTTTTCATTCCAACCAAGACCTCCACCAGGTGATTTCACTGATCACCTGGAGCTAATCGGTGAAATCACCTGGTGGATGTCTTGGTTGGAATGAAAACCTGCAGCCTCTCGGCCCTCCATGGCACATGATTGGTGACCCCTGAAGTAGACCTTTAAATGACAGATTCTTAAAAAAAATTGTAAAGAAATCAATTATTAAACCTCCGTAAAAATGAATTGCTGTAAAAAATTCTGAGGTGTTGATCACTGAAGAATTTTCTATCATAATGCAGTTTTTTTGTTTTGTTTTTGTTCAGTGATGTTGCTGAAGTATGTAACGTTCAAAGATTGTCAGTATATAGACCTAAACTGAATTTGGATTAACCCTTTGAAACGTGAACACATTCATTTGATTTCTATCTTTCACAAACATATATTTAAAATTAAATGACAAAAAATGCACCTTAAAGTTGCCACAAAATTACACAAAACTTTGATTTGAAGAAAATTGCCAGAAAATTACCACAAAAAAAAAAAAAAAAAAATTGGAAAAATAGTACGTACACACAGACACACACAACAGAAAATGACCAGAAAAAATAGAAAAAAAAGAAACAAGCAAAAAATACAAAAATGTGACCACAAAATTACTGCAAAATCAGAGAGAAAAAGAGTAACAGTACATAAAATTACCAAAAAAAAAAAAACGTAAGCAATATTTATAATTATTATTGTATATAATTATCTCTAATTATTAATTCTTATTAAATTAATGATAAGAAAACTACAAAGACAAACATAAAGTTACCATACAAGTAAAAGTTTAGTTTATTTTGTTATAAGAATAAATAAATTAATTAAAAATAGTAATTAACATAATAATAACAAGTAGCAGTATGAACAAAGCAGTATGAAGTGTCTACTTAGTGCTTTAAATGCAGAGAGACACTAAAAAGGCGCTGGCTCAGCATCCTGTGGTAAATAGCGTCAAAAGCTCCCAGTTTTCTGACTCTTGCACATTTGCATATTCTCCAAGCATGAAATGAGGCTCAGAGTCCCACAGCCCCTCAGCTGGCCTCTCTATCCTGTGTGGATCTGTGTGTGCGGCTCGACACAAACTAAGCTAATCTAATCAGATCAGCCTCCTGCAGAGACGCTGAGATGTTGCCGGAAGCAGCAGCAGCGGAGTGTGTGTGTGTGTGTGTGTGTGCAGTCATTGAGGAGGCTGGCAGGATAGCTTCCATTCAGTCAGTGTGAGACCTGCCCAGTGAGCCGGGACATGCGGCGGTGTGGACGGTCCGGTCCCGTGTCTTTAGACGCACAGAGTTGAGTGTGCTGGAGCTCAGGTGAGGCCAGGTGAGATGTCAGGGCAGAGAGTGAGGGAGCTGCAGGCTGCAGCCGACGCACCCAGAGCAGCAGGCAGCCCGGCAGACGCAGCTGTAAGTTACATTTAAAACATGCACACTTTCATTTTTCTGTCGTTCAGTGGCACAGCGTGGAGCAGACAGCCCTCAGAGCCTCTGTCCTCCTGCAGCATTTCAGCAGCTCCTCCTAACTTTGGCTGCCAAAACTATTTTAACTCTTTAAACCCGTGGATCCAGTGGGCAAGCTTTTGTTAGTGTATGTTGAGATTTGAGGTGCAGGATTTTCATCAGGCTTAAGTATGTTTTTTGTTGTTGCTTCTTATATTTTATTCAGTATTTTATTTTATTTTATTTTTATTTATTTATTTATTTATTTATTTATTTATTTATTCATTTATTTAAAATTAACCATATTTTATGAGCGTGCATCGGTCTCCTTGTCCTTTCACTTCTTTATGCTTATTTGTCAATCAAGATGTAAAGCACCTTGAATATCATGCATTTGTTTGAAAGGTGCTATATAAATAAAATTTGATTGATTGATTGATAAGTATTGGACGTAACAAGTGGACCAGGTGTGTTTCAGGTGCGGTCTAACCATCTAGAGGCATTCTAGTGGTTACCTGGGTTATGTACCGTAGTAACAGGTGAGGTCATCAGCTGCAGGCTTGATATGCCACAAGCGCCCGCAAAGTCAGCACATGTGGCTCCTTGGCCAAAAAGTAAAAGAAAAAGTTTTTTTTCTTGTACTTTTGTGACTTTTTAATCTCTGAATTTCCCGTTGTACTCCTCGTAAATGTATGACTTTGATCGTGGAAATTCTGAGATTTTCTCTTAAAATGTTACCCCCCTCCATATTTTTTTCCTATAATGGCACTAAAATGCCGTCTTAGATTCTTACCTTCCTTTCAGTGTGGAGAGTCTTTTTTTTTGTTTGTTTTTTGCAAATTGAATGCAGGAAATATAATGCAGTAATTTCCCGTGTGTGCTTGTGTCTCTTCCCTCAGATCGTGGGGATGCTGAAGGATCTGGACGATATGAAAGTCCGGTATGAGAAAATGGTGTCGGAGCTGCTTCACTGGATCAGAACCAAGGTAAAGGAAAGAACCAGACAGAGTCAAACTGGGAATCCGACACCGACGCCGGGTGTCGGGCTGCTCCTCACACTCCCTCCTGTGAAGAGTCTTGTGTTACTGCGTCTGTATGACATTTAATTAAATCAATTTATTCGTCCAACACTTGTACATGTGAGGAAAAAAAAACGGTTTAACATTTTTACGCAAACACTGTGCAGCCCTGTTGCCTCAGGTTAACATTTTAAGGTTGTGTGTGTGTGTGTGTGTGTTTGAGATGCTTCATTAGATTGGAAGTGTTGTCAAACTTGCCAATATTTTCACATCAAATATTGATTGTTGATGCTGTTGACTTCGGACCGTCTCTGCCAGAGATGATCTTAGATTAACTATTAAAGCACCGGCTGGTTTATTTTTGTTTACACTCAAATCAGTTCAAATCAAAAGTACGACTGACACGGCTGCTCTTCGCTTAATGAATATATTTTTTTTAGTTTGTAGCGCCAACTATGTGTACAGCAGTGATAATTATGTTAAATACCCGTCCTTACAGATTCTTTTTTATTTTTCTGAATTTATGTTTTGCTGTGGATTATGAATAATTAATATTTACCAGCTGATAAATTAGCTGTTCATATTTATTTGTGTCTTGTTGTGGAATGAATAAATCTTGATAAAAAAAAAAAGCACTTAAACATCGAAACGTTTGAACATATTTTGGTAATTAGAAGCGGCAATGTGTTTCAGTCTGTCGACACCAAGCCTTGTATTGATATGTATTGATCGATTAACTGACCGACTGATTGATTGAAGGTGGTGCAGCTGAACGACAGGAGCTTCCCCAACTCTCTGAGGGAGATGCAGACGCTGATGTCGGCCTTTAAGATGTATCGCACCGTGGAGAAACCTCCGAAATACCAGGTGAGGAGGCAGCACACACACACACACACACACACACACACACACACACACGCCCAGCTGAATATGAGTGAGTGATGATAAAATAAAAAGAAAAATGTCCTTAAAAAAACTTTAATTTTATCTACGCCGTGACGAAATGCAGTTCTCTCTCTCCTCAGGAACGCGGGGCGATCGAGGCTCATCTGTTCAGTCTGAAGACTCAGCTGGCAGCCAACAACCAATGGGCTTACGTTCCTCCAGAGGGTACACACACTCACACACACACACACACACACACACACACATACTCACAAGCATAAAAACACATTTGTAGATGCAAACACAAACACACTTTCTCATAGTTTTCTGTGTGTGTGTGTGTGTGTGTGTGTGTGTGTGCAGGTAAAACCGTGGGTGACATAGAGAAGAGCTGGGTTTTGTTGGAGAGAGCTGAGCATGAGAGAGAGCGAGCCCTGCAGGGGGCGCTGCTGCGGCTGCAGAACCTGGAGCAGCTGGCCCAGAAGTTCGCCAGGAAGGTAACAGGAAATACAAAAAAAACAAACAAACAAACAAAAAGAAGGTAACAGGAAATACAAAAAAAAAAAAGAAGAAGGTAACAGGAAATACAAAAAAACAAAACAAAACAAAACAAAAGAAGGTAACAGGAAATACCAAAAAAAAAAAAAAAAAAAAGAAGGTAACAGGAAATACAAAAAAAAAAAAAAGAAGGTAACAGGAAATACAAAAAAAAATAACAAAAAAAGAGAAGGTAACAGGAAATACAAAAAAACAAAAAACAAAAAAGAGAAGGTAACAGGAAATACAACAAAAAAACAAAAGAGAAGGTAACAGGAAATACAAAAAAAAAAAAGAAGGTAACAGGAAATATATATATAAAAAGAAGGTAACAGGGAATACAAAAAAAAAAAAAAAAAGAAGGTAACAGGAAAAACAAAAAAAAAAAGAGAAGGTAACAGGAAATACAAAAAAACAAAAAACAAAAAAGAGAAGGTAACAGGAAATACAACAAAAAACACAAAAGAGAAGGTAACAGGAAATACAAAAAAAAAAAAGAAGGTAACAGGAAATACCAAAAAAAACCCAAAAAGAAGGTAACAGGAAATACAAAAAAAAAACAAAAAGAAGGTAACAGGAAATACAAAAAAAAAAAAAAAAGAGAAGGTAACAGGAAATACAAAAAAACAAAAAACAAAAAAGAGAAGGTAACAGGAAATACAACAAAAAAAAAACAAAAGAGAAGGTAACAGGAAATACAAAAAAAAAAAAAAGAAGGTAACAGGAAATATATATATAAAAAGAAGGTAACAGGGAATACAAAAAAAAAAAACAAAAAGAAGGTAACAGGAAATACAAAAAAAAAAAAAAAAAAGAGAAGGTAACAGGAAATACAAAAAAACAAAAAACAAAAAAGAGAAGGTAACAGGAAATACAACAAAAAACACAAAAGAGAAGGTAACAGGAAATACAAAAAAAAAAAAAGAAGGTAACAGGAAATACAAAAAACCCCCAAAAAGAAGGTAACAGGAAATACAAAAAAAAACCCAAAAAGAAGGTAACAGGAAATACAAAAAAACCCCAAAAAGAAGGTAACAGGAAATCCAAAAAAAAGCACAAAGTGGCGGCGCTCCGGACACGCTGGGGGAGTTTAGATGGCGTCTTTGGCATCTCAGTTTTGTGGCAGCATATTTGGGCCGTTGTAGGGAAAAATATTCAGAGAAAAAAAAATATAGAAGATTGAATTTGTAGATTTATGAGAAAAACACTTGGATATTGACCGATTTTTAAAGTGGTCAACTGATGAGAGAAAACTCACAAATTTATGAGAAAAAAACTGTTAAAACTAGTTTGTGACTTTATAATCTCAGAATTTGTTCTTTTTTCTCTTGTTTTCTCCCCTAATATACTGGTGTATCTTTGAGTGTTGCTCATTTAGGTCAGATGTGTGTGTGAGTGTGTGTTGGTGCTGCTGGTTATTGAGACTGGGACGTGGACATGACTGGGAGTCTCTGCCTTCACAAAGAAAAGAGCTAATCTGACAAACAGCGGCCAGATTAGAATAAAACAACTGACTCCCACTGACACTGACAGCAAGAACAGCTCAACTTGACAACACAAGACCATGGCTTGGCTTTAAATGATTTTATCAAATGGTGCGATGACAACTTCTTGGATCTTAATGTAGCAAAAACAAAGGAGCTGATCATTGATTTTAGGAATAATAGCGCAGAGCCAAAAAACAGCCAGATACATGGGGAACCGGTCCAAATCGTGGATACCTATAAATATTTAGGAACCACATTTGACTCCCATCTAAAGTTTGACAAAAATACAGAGTCACTTGTCAAACGGGGACAACAAAGAATCCACTTGATGCGGAAGCTCAATTCTTTTAATGTTTCTAAAACCATTTTATGTTCCTTTTACCGTTCTTTTGTAGAGAGTCTTTTAACTTTCTCTTTTATTTGTCGGTTTAACGGTCTGTCTGTGAAGGACAAGAACAGTCTTAATCAGATAGTCAGAGTCGGCTCCAGGATTATAGGAGTCCAGCTAACAGACCTGAGTGTGCTATGGAAAAAACGTGTGGTCCAGAAAGCAAAATGTATTGTGAAGCAGGGAGATCATGTCATGTCCAGTGGATTTACTCTAATGCCCTCAGGGCGGCGCTATTATGCACCCCCGAGGAAGACAAATCGCTACTCCAACTCCTTTATCCCTTCAGTCATCAGGCTGATGAATGCTAATTTTAAGGAGTAGGTTGTGCTTGCTGTCTTTTTA
Source organism: Myripristis murdjan (assembly GCF_902150065.1). NCBI lineage: Eukaryota > Metazoa > Chordata > Actinopteri > Holocentriformes > Holocentridae > Myripristis > Myripristis murdjan. The sequence goes on along the minus strand of NC_044001.1, from coordinate 2,020,957 downwards.
CTTATTATTTATTATTATTATTATTTTTTTTTTTTTTCTCTCTATTTATTCATTTCCTGGATTGAATACTTAATTTTGCATACGAGCCATGTACAAGAAGTTGCTGCTGGGAAACCATTAGCTCACCTGACTTACTGACAGTTGAGCATTAGAGTTGTATGGCCAGTGAATAATTGTTGTATTGTTGTGCTGTGCGTGAACTGGGAGCTGTAAACTGAATTGCCCGTTTGGGATAAATAAAGTTTTCTGAATCTGAATCTGAATCTGAACTCCAACTCAACATTTTCACACAACAACAACTCAACTGGGACCAGTAAACCCAGTCTGGAGACTGAGCTGAAAATAAACTGGACTGACAGCAGAAATTAAAAAATGCAATAAAAATAAAGGCTGATGGTGATGCCTGTGGTCCCAGGCGGCGCTGAGGGAGAACTACGTGGAGGACACGCTGCGGCTGATCCGCCGGCAGGACGTCCGGGCGCTGTCTCTGTCCGGCCTGGAGGAGGCGCTGGCGGCCCGCCGCAGTCTGGAGGCGCTGAACGCCGACGTCCAGGCCAGAGAGCCCCGGTTCAGTGCCCTGAGAGAGATGGCAGAGAGCATCGAGAGAGGAAACTACCACAGCAAGGAGCAGGTGATGAGCAGGTGAGATTTTAATCCACTTCTTCATTTTCATTATTAATGTTTTTTTATTATCACCGATTACCACCACAGCTTTAGCAAAACATACTGAATTGTCCATAAATTCAGAAACTCTGCCTCCAGAGTTTTAACTAGAAATAGACACAGAGGGCAAAGGAGATCCTGCTGATCTGACCCAGAATCAGCAGATTGTTTTCTTCTAAATCGGCCCAAGTCACAGCAATGTCTCTTCAGAGTCCAGATGCTGAGGAGGAGATTGGGGTTCTGGACTCAGGATTTCCTTCAGACTGGATCCCACAGATTATAAATTTGTGAATTTATAATCTCAGAATTTTCATTTTTTAGTCTGATATTCAGAATTTTATTTTCTGAATATTAGCTCCGTCCCTGGATTCATGATTTTTTTCTCCTTACAGTGGCCCTGAACCACTGTCGTACATCCCTGCATCAATCAGGCTGGGGGTGTTGCAGCTGGTGTTCCACTAACTGATCTGTGTGTGTGTGTGTGTGTGTGTGTGTGTGTGGCAGGGAGCAGAGTATCAGCCGGCGTTGGAAGAACCTGTTGCAGCAGCTGGAGGAGCAGAGAGGGCTGCTGGGAAATGTAGTCCAAAGTCTGAGTGTCCTCCGAGACATCGAGCTGGTCTCCCAGGAGCTCCAAGAGCTGCAGGTGTGTGTGTGTGTGTGTTTGTGTGTGTGTTTGTGTGTGTCTGTGTAATCTTCACAATTCCCCTTTTCCAGCTTTAGAGACATGAGAGCATCTGTCTGTTTTTGTGGTGTAAAATTTCAACTGTTGAAAATCAAAAAGGATGCACAGATGAAGGACTGTATGAGATCAGTGCTGTTTTAATTTTTTTTTTTAAATAAATTGAAATAATAAGATAAATGATCAGATCAAAATTATAGGAATAATAAAGATAAATAAAGATAAAATAATAGGATAAAATAAAATAATAACTGGGGAAACAGGATACCTTTAGGAATAGAGCAAACAGTGTTTTCAAAGTAAAGCGCAGCTGATATTTCCAATATTTTCAGAAATGTTAAGCTGAAATATGTGAATTAAAAAAAAAAACAACAGTGTGAATTATGGTTGTGTGGGACCAAACTGAAGCAAAGAGAACAAGAATGTAAACGAGAAGGCTGCATCATGGAACTATTCCTCCAAGTACACTTGTATAAAACTATGAAAAAATCTGTTTTAATTTTAGTCTTATCGCCCTTCCTGCTTCCATTCTGCTGAGTCATGATTTGCATCTGTAGTTCACTCCTATGTAGCCACTCATAATAACCTGATAATCCTTAGAGCACATTAAACAGTGGATAACAGAGTGACTAATAAACTGGAAATTATTCTGGGCAAACAACAGAATAATTAAAACAAGAATAAAAAACAGAATACAGACAACACAGTGAAACCAAGCCAAATAGCATAAAATAATAAATGAAAAATAATAAATCAAATGTGTTTTTTAAGAAAGTTGGCGGTGCTGTTGAGTTATTTCTGAACATCAGAGGAGGACTGGAGGAGGTGAAATACTGGAAGGTAAAGTGTGAAGATGCAAGTTGGAGTTTCCTTAATAATAGTAACAATATGACCTTTCATTTTGTTTTATTTAAGGCGTAAATGAAGACAGTGCAGCTGCAGCAAAACTTACTGAGACCGAAAATAAAAGTCTGGAGTGCGACCCTCGGCCTCTTTAACCGGCTCCTTTAGTTTCATCTCTCTTATTATGTGATTGTTGCTTTCAGATCTTTTCTATTTGCTCAGTGGGTGTGGGTTAGCTCCTCCCTTTATACTTAAGCCACGCCCCCTTCCATAACCTGCTCTTGGATAATAGAGCACATTCAAAATGTTCTAGTTTTTATTTCCTGTTCTCTGGCAAAGTGAAGTCAAATCCTGCAGAGATTTAAATCTGAGCCTCGTCCTGTGCAGTTTGGTGTTGTGTCCAGTGGGGGCAGCACTGAGCTAAACAGAGCAGAATATGTGGCGGTCAGTGGGGCTAAATGCTCTAAACTGATCAGTCCATTTGATTCCAGATATTGATTGTGCAATAATCCATATTGTGCAATAATCCATATTCAATACCATACTTATGTGCAATAACCTGTAGTACAATAACTCCTGTCCATGTTTGCACTTGTACATATTTTTTTATTCTATATATATTTATATTTATATTTATATTTATATTTATACATATATTTATATTCGTTTCTTTATTTTTCTTGACTATTTGCTCTTTTTACTTACTTTTTACTTACTTACTTGGAGTGGGAGTTGTTGTTATTCTGATTCTGATTCTGATTCTGATCAGTAACTGGACTGTTCCTGTCAATATTTCTAATGCTGACAGGATTATAAGCTGAGGTGAAATCCATGCAAAGTAAAAAAAAAAAATTAAGATTTACGGAGCTGATTTTCTGGAAAAGTCCAACCGACCACCGTTCATTTGACTCTGTTTAGCTCTCTGTTGTGTTCACTGTAATTTGATGAATGAGTGCATGTTGTGTTAATAAACTGTGCTGTGCTGTGTGTGTGTGTGTGTAGATAGATAGATAGATAGATACTTTATTCATCCCGAAGGAAATTCACAGTTTTCAACAGTATCCACAGATTACAAGATTAAATAAATAAAAAATAAAGAATAAAAGATGACACTAGAGATCTAAGTACCCAATGTGCAAAAAAACATGTGCATAGATGTATACGTGTGTGTGTGTGTGTGTGTGTGTGTGTGTGTGTGTGTGTGTGTGCAGGCCCAGGCCGGCTCCACAGAGCTGGGGAAGCAGCTGGCCGAGGTGGAGTCTCTGCTGCAGAAACAGGACCTGCTGGAGGCTCAGATCTCCGCTCACGGAGAAACCATCAGCTCCATCAGCAGCTCGGCGCTCAAGGTCCTCACTGCACAGACAGAACAAAACAAAAACAAAAAACTCTGACTTTTTTTTTTATTTACTATTTTTCTATTAATTTTGTTGGAATCATTTTTTTTTTTTTTTTTAAGCAGTCTAGTGAATTTTCTCAGGTTTCATCCACAAATTAAACCAGAAAGAAGAAAAATAAGCACAACAAGTAACAGTGTACTTGTAATAGCTTTTTGATTATTAAATTATGTTTCTGACACACTGAAGTACGCTGCTTTTTGACCTGGGATGTAACTGCAGCCGTCAGATAAACACTGTGCAGGAACATTTCCTTAGTTCTCCTCTCCTCTATGGAATAATTTGGTTTGCCGTGCAGAAAACCAGAAGAAGGAATGGAGAAAGACGGAGGAGAAGAAGTGCCAGAGGAATACAAAAAGCACTGCACAAGTTCAACGCCTCAGAGATTTCTGTTTATTGATTTGATTGCATTATTTAATCAGATCTGTCTCTCTCTCTCTGTCTCTGTCTGTCTCTCTGTCTGTCTCTCTGTCTGTCTGTCTCTCTCCCAGGTGAAGGTGACAGAAGGTCAGCAGGTTCACATCAGGGTCAAAGCTCTGGATGCTCAGTACAAATCTCTGGTGTCTCTCAGCAGCAGCAGGTTTCACCTCCACCGTCATTTATCCTCTTTCTCCCCTCCTCCTCCTCCTGCTCCTCCTCCTGTTTTTCCTCCTCCATCTCCTCCTCTCCTCTCCATCTTTGTTCCCTCCTTCTACTCGTCTTCATCTCTCTCTCTCTGCAACTCCTTCTCTCCTCCATCATCTCCTCCTCCCTCGTCCCCCTCCAGTCATTCATTAACTCCCTTAAAAAGAACCTCTGTTCATCAGTGTTGGATAGTTTGAAGATTTTTTTTCCCATGAAAATAAATTCCTGAGTGCCTTAAATGCAATTCTAAATCTTGCCAATTAAAAATGCGCAGATCTATGAAAATGCAAATTGTCCCCTCCTGCCACCGTCATTAACATTATGCCAGATTTGAAAATCTAACCATGAAAAACAATATTTTCTTCAGTCAGTCTCTTAGTTCCACTAACACTGTTGATGTGAAGCAGCCGTTTCCAGTTTGGTCTGGTTGTGTTTTATTCAAAATGAAACACTTTTGCCACTCCGATATCTCACATGCCTTTCCTGTCACGGTCAAGTAAAGCAGAAATGCCAAAAAATAATCTTAAAAAAAACAAACAAACAAACAAATAATTGAAAAATAAAACACTCGAGATGGAGAGCTCTGTGTTCAAAGAACGTGGAAATCCTGTCCTGTGCCACTAAAGAAAATTGCAGAGCCCAGCTCACACACTTTAGGAGGCAGAAACAGAAAAAAACTCATTTCTGAGTGGAGAGGGACTTTAAATGTTACATAAAAGTAAAAGTATAAATCAATGAAACACAAGGATCAGTGAAGATGACACAGATCCCCCCGCAGGAGGAGGCAGTTGGAGGCTCAGCTGCGGCTCTTTGAGTTTTTCCGGGACTGTGAGGAGTTGGAGGCGTGGCTGTACGAGCGCTGGCTGCCGCTGCAGACCGCCGGCCTGGGACGCGACCTCAGCCACATCCAGCTGGCTGCACACAAACACAAGGTCACAGACGCACACACACACACACACACACACACACACACACACACACACACTTTTGTATCGTACTTTGTCACTTTCAAAAAGTCGGAAAGCTGGCAGTTCCATATTTGGTGATTTTCAAATCAGCAAAAGTGTGACTTTGATATATGTTCATGGGTTAGATTTCTGTACAGGATTTGGCGTTTGCTTGTTTGTAAAGGAGTTAAAGATCTTTTCTGAGCGCTCCGTCTGGTTCCAGGTGCTGGAGGCGGAGCTGCAGGCCCAGCAGGCTCTGTTCCAGGGAGTTGTGGGCCGGGGCCAGGACCTGCTGGCGAGGCCGAGCCCGGAGAGCCAGCGGGCCGTGCAGAAGTGGATCCGAGCCCTGAAGAAGCAGTGGAGCCGGCTGAGCGACGAGGTGGCGGCCCGACGCAGCCGCCTGCAGGCCGCCGCCACCATCAAGCAGGTCCGTGTGCAACTGTGAGCCGGAGGGACGGCAGATGTTAGGAAACATAAAATAATTTACCCATAACCCTTTGAAAAATGAGCAAATTCACTTGATTCTTTTTATTACAATCATAAAAATTTACCATGAAATTACTACAAAATTAGCTAAAGCATTGTCAAAAAAATAAAAAATGGAGTAAAATTATCATGAAATTACCACAAAATTACAGAAGAATATTTTTGGAAAATTACTAAAAGAAAGAGCAGAAAATCAGCGACCAATAAATAAATAAATAAATAAATAAATAAATGAATAAAATGTACAAGAAAATTACCTGAAAATGACCAGAAAATTTGGACAAATGTAGAAATTTTAATTATTATTATTAGAGATACATATTAAAAATAAATTGAAAGAAAATTAACCAAAATTAGCTAAATAAATAAATAAATAAATAAATAAATAAGTATCCTGCTCATTTTTTATTCTAACATATTTTGAAATTATTGTTTCCATTTGCCGTAAAATTTGGTGAACACATTCATACCTGACCTGAGCTGGTGCTCGCTGACAGCAGCCTCCTCTCCTCTGCTCAGTACTTTGCAGACGTGGCGGAGGCCAACTCCTGGCTGGGCGACAGGAAACCGCTGCTGACCAGCGAGGATCATGGGAAAGACGAGTTGAGCACGGCGGCACTGCTGCAGCGCCACCTGCGGCTGGACAAGGAGATGGCGGCTTACGGCTCAGAGATGAAGAGGCTGACGGAGCAGGCGAAGAACGCTGCACAGCTGACTGCTCTCACTGTGAGGACACACACACACACACACACACACACACTCACACACACACACACTCACACACACACACTCACACACTCACACACACTCACACACACACGCACACACACACACGCACACTCACACACACTCACACACACACTTACACACACACAGTAGGACAGACAGTTGGATAGACAGGCAGATCTTTCTAGAGTGGAGCAGAGTGGAAGGCGTTGCCAGCAGGAGGCGCTGTGGCGTCTGTGACACGCTGTCGGTTTTTGTTTGAAGTGATTCTGTGTGTCAGGCTCTCCCCGTGTGCTGCCTTCAGGTTCAGCTTCATTTTAAAACAGGTTTCACTGTTTCCAGTCCAAGTGGGTGGAAGTGCCGTCAGACTGTTGACCAGTTGGAGCAAAACGTGAAACTTTTGTTTCGTAAATTTGAACGATTTAAAGACGGCGGAAACATTTCCACTTCCTGTCGTAGGCGGAGCCTCAGCAGAGCAAGAAGACCCAGTACAGCGACTCATCTGATGAGGAGGAGGGGCCTGGCTCTGTGACATCATCACCCAGCGCCAGAGGTGGGACGGGTGCTGGGAGGCAGGAGAGCAAAGCCAAGGTCCGCTTCAGATACAGCAGAGGTAAGCAGAGAGAGTGAGTCTGTTACCTGCACAGGTGTGTCACCAGCTACTTTATGCTGCACTTTGTGCTGAAAATGAATCCTGTGCAAATAATGACAATGATACTACTTCAGTAGTAATAATCTCTATGTTATAGGAGTTCTCATCATTACATCATAAAGAGATAAAACACTAAGAAAACTTTAATAGTTTAATTGAAATGTTTAATTAATTCAAATCAAACTTTAATAAAATAGATGTGATAGTGATAATAATGAAGGGATTATTATCTGTCTCTGTATGGTTTGCTTGATCTATTATGTTTACGACATACGTGTTGATCTTCTGACATTTTGGCCAAGACTCGCTGGCAAAACAGATTTTTAATCTCAGTGGGATTTTTTTCCCTGGTAAAATAAAGGTAAAAAATGCATTAACCGTCCTGCTGCCTTCAAATTTACTAACATTCTTTATCAGTTGGACTCATTTTGACCCCACTAATTTAAATCTCCAGAGACTGACGATAATAAAAATTGTTACCCAAGTTCATGAGCCATTATGTTACCACAGGTGTGGTTCTGTTGCTCCAGGTGTGTTATGCTTCAGGTGTGTTATGTTCCAGGTGTGTTATGTTCCAGGTGTGTTATGTCAGGTGAGGCTCTAAAGCAGAGGGCAGTTCTCTGCAGATTATAAAGGTCATGTTCTCGCTCCTCAGTGTCCAAAACAACAGGAACAAATGTGGGTAAAATGTTGATGAATGATGTTTCTTGTGTTTTGTGCAGCTGAAAGAGGCTGCAGGTCAAACTGAGGCCAGAGAAACACTGACGCTACAAAACGTGTCCAGGAACCTGAAGACACATCATCATGTTCATGTTGACCCGCTTATCCCTGTTAATTTAGGAAAAGCCATGAAATATGAAGCAAAAAAACAACGTTAATTATGAATTTAGAGACGTTAAACATTGAAGTGGGTCAGATTAACCCCAGAGATGACAGGAGGGTTAACAACAGAAAAAACAGACTCATATAAATACAGTTACACATGGAGGATTGGTTTAATCTGCTGTGACGGGAGCTGGTTGAACGTAACGGCAGCCGGCAGACGAGCGTCCTGCTGTGTGTTGGGACGTGTTGATGTGAAGGCGCTGCCGTGTCCCGTGTCCCCGCAGGCTCGGTGCCCTGGGACAGGAACGAGGTCGTGAGCGTCATCAGCTCAGAGCCGGACGGAGACAAAGTCCTGGCCCGAGACAGCAGAGGAAACCAGCAGCTCATCCCCAAAACCTACCTGAACCTGCTGCCGGCCGCCGTACGGACCACACACACACACACACACACACACACACACACACACACACACACACACACACACACACGCACACACACACACCATCAGCATCAACACACACCATCAGCATCAACACACACCATCAGCATCAACACACACCATCAGTATCAACACACACCATCACCATCAACACACACCATCAACACACACCATCAGCATCAACACACACCGTCAGCATCAACACACACCATCAGCATCAACACACACCATCAACACACACCATCAGCATCAACACACACCATCAGCATCAACACACACCATCAGCATCAACACACACCATCAACACACACCATCAGTATCAACACACACCATCAGCATCAACACACACCATCAACACACACCATCAGCATCAACACACACCATCAACATCAACACACACCATCAGCATCAACACACACTATCAACACACACCGTCAGCATCAACACACACCATCAACACACACCATCAGCATCAACACACACCGTCAGCATCAACACACACCATCAACACACACCATCAGCATCAACACACACCATCAGTATCAACACACACCATCAGCATCAACACACACCATCAGTATCAACACACACCGTCAGCATCAACACACACCATCAACACACACCATCAGCATCAACACACACCATCAACACACTCCATCAGCATCAACACACACCATCAACACACACCATCAGCATCAACACACACCATCAACACACTCCATCAGCATCAACACACACCATCAACACACACCGTCAGCATCAACACACACCATCAACACACACCATCAGCATCAACACACACCATCAACACACACCATCAGCATCAACACACACCGTCAGCATCAACACACACCATCAACACACACCATCTACACACACCATCAGCATCAACACACACCGTCAGCATCAACACACACCATCAGCACACACCATCAACATCAACACACACCATCAACACACACCATCAGTATTAACACACACCATCAGCATCAACACACACCATCAGTATCAACACACACCATCAACACACACCATCAGCATCAACACACACTATCAACACACACCGTCAGCATCAACACACACCATCAACACACACCATCAGCATCAACACACACCGTCAGCATCAACACACACCATCAACACACACCATCAGCATCAACACACACCATCAGCATCAACACACACCATCAGTATCAACACACACCATCAGCATCAACACACACCATCAACACACACCATCAGCATCAACACACACTATCAACACACACCGTCAGCATCAACACACACCATCAACACACACCATCAGCATCAACACACACCATCACCATCAACACACACCATCAGTATCAACACACACCATCAACACACACCATCAGCATCAACACACACCATCAACACACACCATCAATACACACCATCAGTATCAACACACACCATCAACACACACACACCATCAACACACACCATCAGCATCAACACACACCATCAGCATCAACACACACCATCAACATCAACACACACCATCAACACACACCATCAGTATCAACACACACCATCAACATCAACACACACCATCAGCATCAACACACACCATCAGCACACACCATCAACATCAACACACACCATCAACACACACCATCAGTATTAACACACACCATCAGCATCAACACACACCATCAGTATCAACACACACCATCAACACACACCATCAGCATCAACACACACTATCAACACACACCGTCAGCATCAACACACACCATCAACACACACCATCAGCATCAACACACACCATCACCATCAACACACACCATCAGCACACACCATCAACATCAACACACACCATCAACACACACCATCAGTATTAACACACACCATCAGCATCAACACACACCATCAGTATCAACACACACCATCAACACACACCATCAGCATCAACACACACTATCAACACACACCGTCAGCATCAACACACACCATCAACACACACCATCAGCATCAACACACACCGTCAGCATCAACACACACCATCAACACACACCATCAGCATCAACACACACCATCAGCATCAACACACACCATCAGCATCAACACACACCATCAGTATCAACACACACCATCAGCATCAACACACACCATCAGTATCAACACACACCATCAGCATCAACACACACCATCAACACACACCATCAGCATCAACACACACTATCAACACACACCGTCAGCATCAACACACACCATCAACACACACCATCAGCATCAACACACACCATCACCATCAACACACACCATCAGTATCAACACACACCATCAACACACACCATCAGCATCAACACACACCATCAACACACACCATCAGCATCAACACACACCATCAACACACACCATCAACACACACCATCAGCATCAACACACACCATCAGTATCAACACACACCATCAACACACACACACCATCAACACACACCATCAGCATCAACACACACCATCAGCATCAACACACACCATCAACATCAACACACACCATCAACACACACCATCAGTATCAACACACACCATCAACATCAACACACACCATCAACACACACCATCAGCATCAACACACACCATCACCATCAACACACACCATCAGTATCAACACACACCATCGACATCAACACACACCATCAACACACACCATCAGCATCAACACACACCATCAACATCAACACACACCATCAGCATCAACACACACATCAACATCAACACACACCATCAGCATCAACACACTCCATCAACACACACCATCAACACACACCATCAGCATCAACACACACCATCAACACACACCATCAGCATCAACACACACCGTCAGCATCAACACACACCATCAACACACACCATCAGCATCAACACACACCATCAGCATCAACACACACCATCAGTATCAACACACACCATCAGCATCAACACACACCATCAACACACACCATCAGCATCAACACACACTATCAACACACACCGTCAGCATCAACACACACCATCAACACACACCATCAGCATCAACACACACCATCACCATCAACACACACCATCAGTATCAACACACACCATCAACACACACCATCAGCATCAACACACACCATCAACACACACCATCAATACACACCATCAGTATCAACACACACCATCAACACACACACACCATCAACACACACCATCAGCATCAACACACACCATCAGCATCAACACACACCATCAACATCAACACACACCATCAACACACACCATCAGTATCAACACACACCATCAACATCAACACACACCATCAGCATCAACACACACCATCAGCACACACCATCAACATCAACACACACCATCAACACACACCATCAGTATTAACACACACCATCAGCATCAACACACACCATCAGTATCAACACACACCATCAACACACACCATCAGCATCAACACACACTATCAACACACACCGTCAGCATCAACACACACCATCAACACACACCATCAACACACACCATCAGCATCAACACACACCATCACCATCAACACACACCATCAGCACACACCATCAACATCAACACACACCATCAACACACACCATCAGTATTAACACACACCATCAGCATCAACACACACCATCAGTATCAACACACACCATCAACACACACCATCAGCATCAACACACACTATCAACACACACCGTCAGCATCAACACACACCATCAACACACACCATCAGCATCAACACACACCGTCAGCATCAACACACACCATCAACACACACCATCAGCATCAACACACACCATCAGCATCAACACACACCATCAGTATCAACACACACCATCAGCATCAACACACACCATCAGTATCAACACACACCTTCAGCATCAACACATACCATCAGTATCAACACACACCATCAGCATCAACACACACCATCAACACACACCATCAGCATCAACACACACTATCAACACACACCGTCAGCATCAACACACACCATCAACACACACCATCAGCATCAACACACACCATCACCATCAACACACACCATCAGTATCAACACACACCATCAACACACACCATCAGCATCAACACACACCATCAACACACACCATCAACACACACCATCAGCATCAACACACACCATCAGTATCAACACACACCATCAACACACACACACCATCAACACACACCATCAGCATCAACACACACCATCAGCATCAACACACACCATCAACATCAACACACACCATCAACACACACCATCAGTATCAACACACACCATCAACATCAACACACACCATCAACACACACCATCAGCATCAACACACACCATCACCATCAACACACACCATCAGTATCAACACACACCATCGACATCAACACACACCATCAACACACACCATCAGCATCAACACACACCATCAACATCAACACACACCATCAGCATCAACACACACCATCAACATCAACACACACCATCAGCATCAACACACTCCATCAACACACACCATCAACACACACCATCAGCATCAACACACACCATCAACATCAACACACACACACACCATCAGCATCAACACACTCCATCAGCATCAACACACACCATCAGCATCAACACACACCATCAACATCAACACACACCATCAATACACACCATCAACACACACCATCAGCATCAACACACACCATCAACATCAACACACACCATCAACACACACCATCAGCATCAACACACACCATCAACATCAACACACACCATCAGCATCAACACACACCATCAACATCAACACACACCATCAATACACACCATCAACACACACCATCAGCATCAACACACACCATCAACATCAACACACACCATCAGCATCAACACACACCATCAGCATCAACACACACCATCAACACACGCCATCAACACACACCATCAACACACACCATCAGCATCAACACACACCATCAACACACACCATCAGCATCAACACACACCATCAACATCAACACACACCATCAACATACACTATCAGCATCAACACACACCATCAGCATCAACACACACCATCAACACACACCATCAGCATCAACACACACCATCAACATCAACACACACCATCAACACACCATCAGCATCAACACACGCCATCAACACACACCATCAACACACACCATCAGCATCAACACACACCATCAGCATCAACACACACCATCAACACACACCATCAGCATCAACACACACCATCAGCATCAACACACACCATCAGCATCAACACACACCATCAACACACACCATCAACATCAACACACACCATCAGCGTCAACACACACCATCAGCATCAACACACACCATCAGCATCAACACACACCATCAACATCAACACACACCATCAACACACACCATCAGCATCAACACACACCATCAACATCAACACACACCATCAACACACACCGTCAGCATCAACACACACCATCAACACACACCATCAACATCAACACACACACACACACCCTCAGCATCAACACACACCATCAACATCAACACACACCATCAATACACACCATCAACACACACCATCAGCATCAACACACACCATCAACATCAACACACACCATCAATACACACCATCAACACACACCATCAGCATCAACACACACCCTCAACATCAACACACACCATCAACACACACCATCAGCATCAACACACACCATCAACACACACCATCAGCATCAACACACACCATCAACATCAACACACACCATCAATACACACCATCAACACACACCATCAGTATCAATACACACCATCAACACACACCATCAACACACACCATCAGTATCAACACACATCATCAACACACACCATCAACACACACCATCAACACACACCATCAGTATCAACACACATCATCAACACACACCATCAGCATCAACACACACCATCAACATCAACACACACCATCAATACACACCATCAACACACACCATCAGCATCAACACACACCATCAGCAGCAACACACACCATCAGCATCAACACACACCATCAGCATCAACACACACCGTCAGCATCAACACACACCATCAGTATCAACACACACCATCAATACACACCATCAGCATCAATACACACCATCAGCATCAACACACACCATCAGCATCAACACACACCATCAGCATCAACACACACCGTCAGCATCAACACACACCATCAGTATCAACACACACCATCAATACACACCATCAGCATCAACACACACCATCAACATCAACACACACCATCAGCATTAACACACACCATAAGCATCAACACACACCATTAACACACACCATCAGCATCAACACACACCATCAATACACACCATAAGCATCAAGACACACCATCAGCATCAACACACACCATCAGCATCAACACACACCATCAGCATCAACACACACCATAAGCATAATATTAGGGATCAATACTAAACATTGCCAGTGTTGATGATTGATGTTATTTCAGGTTATAAATGCATCATAGCTCCTCTCTCTCCCTCCAAACAGGCTCCGCCCCAAACCCCTCCCCTCTCCACCAGTGGCGCGGCAGAAAGCCCGAGCAGGAAGCTGAGCGCCCCGAGGCGGAGCCGCTCGATGCGGCGCAGCACGACGGAGATCCAGACAACATGGCTGCCCGACCCGCAGTACCAGAGGGACGCCGTGGAGGCGGCGCAGAGCGGCCTGGAGCAGGACTACAGCGCCCTGCACAGCCTGCTCAAGGTCAGCAGGGCATCATGGGAAATGTAGTCCAGTGTTTAGAATGACCCTGAGCCCTGAGCCTCACACACCTGCTTGATCACAGTGAACACTGAAGTGTGTGTGAGTGTGTGTGTGAGAGAGTTTAAGGGCCTGATGGGGCGCAAATAAGAGCAATGTGGGACTCTGTGACATCACGTTGCCATGACGACGACACCAGCTGTTACTGCTCTGCTTCCTAATATAATTATTATGGATATTTTCACTCCTGTGTGTGTGTGTGTGTGTGTGTGTGTGTGTGTGTGTGTGTGTCTTCATTCACTTCATCTACCTCGCTCGACCACCTCTCTCCCACTACGGTCGTCTCTCAATGCAGTTCACTGTCTGCCTCGCTCTACCACGGATCTCTCTCTCTCTCTCTCTTCTTTTTTTTTAAATCCTGTTGTGGGTGTATCTGCTCTGATCGTGGCTGAAAAACTCACGGAAGTACATGTTCTGCAGACTGCCAGTAAATAGTTGTGGGAAAAATCTCCCCAAAATAATCAGATTTACAGAGAGTCTGCTTTTTGTGTGAACAGCAAATAGTGTCCCTGATTTTTACTTTATTCCATGTTTTGCTGAGACTGCAGTGACTTTCATGTGTGTGAAGTCTTTAAAGTGGTAGTTTATTTTGACGTGTGTGTGTTGTCAGTCGAAGCTGAGGAGTCTGGAGGAGACGCTGCGTCTGCATCGTTTCTACAGCAGCTGTCAGGAGTTTGAGTCCTGGATGGAAGACAAGGAAAACGTCCTGAACACCTTCAGTGGCTCCGCCCACGACGTGGCGGCGGTGCAGGCCAAATACGAGGTAAAGACTCCGCCAGGCCAGATGAATGAATTTTAACATTATTTTGTGATCACTTCATAACAGCCAAAACCTGTGTATTAAGAAGATTCTGAAAAACCCAGGACCACCAGACTTCATGAACAAACATCATTCAGAATAATTGTTAATAATTATTTTCATGGAAGTGAAAGGAGTGTAAAGTTAAGATTATGGCCAGGATGTATGTGTGCCATCATTAGTGCTCAGTAAAAAAAAAAAAAAAAAAAAAAAAAAAAAAAAAACATGAACTAAATGAAATAAAATAAAGATTAAAAAATTTAACAAAATAAAAAAATATAATACAGTATAATAAATAGAATAAAATAATATAATAAAATGAAATAAAAAATAAAACATTAAAAATAGTAAAAAAAAAAAAAAAAAAAAAAAACATCTTAGCATTGTGTTAGCTTTTCTCGTCAAAACCAGCGGGCTTTTTTAGATGACAGTTATTGACTCCGCCTTCGTGTTTCAGAACTTCCTGACTGAGCTGGCGAGTGGGCGGGGCCAGCTGGACGACGTCATGCGGCTGGCGGAGGAGCTGGTGAAGAGCCGGCACAGTAAACACAGAGAGATCCAGGCCAGGCAGAGACAAATCTCCAACAGGTACAACGTCAGTCCCTGTGGAGAAACACCTGCGATTCAGCCTCACCTGATGGAACCAAATGCACACTGAGCATTCCTGTTAGCTTAGCATAAACACTTGAAGTCTATGATGAACTGAACCGCCGGACTTACACGTCTGCTCTGATGTTTCCAGGTGGGATCGGATCCAGCGGCTGAAGGACGAGAAAGGCCACGAGTTGCTCAGCACGGCGGACGTCCGGTCCTTCCTGCAGAGCTGCGAGGAGGCGAAGGTGCAGCTCCGAGGCCAGCTGGCCCACCTGGACACGGTGGACGTGGGCTGCACCCTGCCCACCCTGCGGGCCGAGGAGAAGAACCAGGCTCAGGCCCTCAGAGACATCCAGGCCCTGGAGGGGAAGATCGCCTACCTGAAGAGCGTCGCCAAGATGTAAGAGCCTCCTGCTGCTCGGCCTGCCACACCTGAACCTGAGAGGCGCTGGCTTTGATTTTAAATCAGTGGTTTTAGTTTAAAATTTATGAGAAACACACTCTGTTATTCTGGGCTAAAATCAGCAGGATTTCCTTCTTACTAAATCCCATAGCAGAAGGAAAACAACTTTTCCCAGTTTTTTTCCTCATAAATTTAGGACTTTAATCTTGGAAATCCTGAGTTAAATTTTTTTCCTTCCAACAGTGGCCCTAGTACACCGTCACACATTTGGGATCACTGTATGGATCATTTTTCTGACCTGTGATACGTATTGTTTTTTATACCACAATAAATTAAAATTCGGTCTCATATTTTGCATTAGTGTTACAGATGTTATCATATTTCAGTTCCTGTGTTTAATGAACTGGTTGATGTTTAAAAAGCAGCAGTTTTCTGTCAGAAGTCCACGCTGCAGTGTGCTCATGTCGCTGTGCTGATCAGTGTTGTCTCTTGTCTTTGTGCAGGAAGCAGGACTGCAGCCCGGCGGAGAGTGCAGCCATCCTGGAGGAGGTTCGGGCGCTGGAGGCTCTGCTGGAGCAGGTGAGGGTCGACTGCAGACCAAACTGATCTGAGAGCTGCTCATCTCACCGGAGCGTCCTCTGATCTGTAGACTGGACTCCCCTGGCAAGTCGGTTATAAACTAACAAGAAGAGAAAAACAACCTCAGGGTTCATTTCCTGGTCTGATAAAACACCTGGAAGGATTTATGGTGTTTTTGTTGATGTGAAATTCAAACTCTGTTCATGACATTCAGTCCAGGAGCAGTAGTTTTTGCAGACGGTGCTGCTCTGTGTCGTTGGAATCTGCTCTTAAACCGTGGAAACAGAAACCTGTGACTGCCCTCTCACCAGCTCATTACTATTATTATTGAAATGAAGTTTGTTTCAGTTAACCCATTTATGAATCTAAAAGCTTCTCCCTTTCCCTGTGTGTGGATGTAAATTATGTAGGGTCATTTTAAGAACGAGGTGCCATCAATCAATCAATCAGTCATAAAATTTAAAATATCGAAAGAAAATTAGTAAAAAAATGAATTACAGTAATTTCATTAGTACCGCCGTCAGAGTGTCATGGTGTCACCCGACACGTCAGCGTTCAGACCGCCTGACCAGAAACCACATTTTTAAAACTCCTTTTTTCTTTATTTTGTTGCTTTTTGTTTTTCCTCCCATGTAAGTGCGTTGTGTGCACGACATGTACCTCATGATTTTTCTCTCAGGTGAAGCAGCAGGCGGCTGACAGACAGCGCCTCCTGGAGGAGGCCAGGAGGCTGCAGAGCTTCCAGCAGCAGGCCAAGGAGCTGCAGCGCTGGATGGGATCTGTGCAGGACCGCCTCCTGCAGGAGGAGCCCGCCGCTGACATGGCCTCAACCGTCGCCCTGCTGGAGCAACACGAGGAGCTGCAGCGGGAGATGGAGGGGCAGAGGAGCAGGTGAGGGGAGGAGAGGACAGAGGAGCAGGTGAGGGGAGGAGGGAGGAAGGAGGAGGAGCAGGTGAGGGGAGGAGGGAGGAAGGAGGAGGGAGGAGGAGCAGAGGAGCAGGTGAGGGGAGGAGGGAGGAAGGAGGAGGAGCAGAGGAGCAGGTGAGGGGAGGAGGGAGGAAGGAGGAGGGAGGAGGAGCAGAGGAGCAGGTGAGGGGAGGAGGGAGAAAGGAGGAGGGAGGAGGAGCAGAGGAGCAGGTGAGGGGAGGAGGGAGGAGAGGAGGAGGGGAGGAGAGGAGGAGAGGACAGAGGAGCGGGTGAGGGGAGGAGGAGAGGAACAGGTGAAGTGGGGAGAGCAGGTGGGGGGACAGGTGAGAGGGGGAGAGAGGAGGAGCAGAGGAGCAGGTGAGGGGAGGAGGGAGGAGGGGAGGAGAGGACAGAGGAGTAGGTGAGGATAGGAGGAAAGGGGCAGGTAATGGGGCAGGGGGAGGAGAGGAGGAGAGGACAGAGGAGTAGGTGAGGATAGGAGGAAAGGGGCAGGTAATGGGGCAGGGGGAGGAGAGGAGGAGAGGACAACACAGTTAACACAGTTTCATTAACCCATCTTTGACTTTCTTTTTATGGTTTATTTGTGTTTCCTTGCTTTTATATTTCTCACATTGCTTTATGGCTTTTGCTTTTACATATTTTTATGTGTTTTGCCTCTCATGTGTGAAGTTTGACGGGAGTGTTTTTATTATTATCGCTGTGTAAGTTAACTGTTCCAGGCTGAATTCTGCTGCTCTGCCTCTCAGGATGACGGAGGTGGAGAAGCTGGGCAAATCTCTGCAGCGGGGTTCCTCCCGCGGGACGAGAGGAGGCGTCGACATCCAGCAAACCGTGGATAAGCTCGCTGCCGATTGGTCGAAGCTGGATGGGATGTGGGCCAGTAGGATGGGGCGTCTGATAGAGGTGCATATGTGGCATTTGCTCAACCATGACGGAGACCGGATCGAGGCGGCGCTGTCCGGACACGAGGCCCGGCTCAGGGTCAGGGATGTCGGGGTGAGAGAGGCAGGCGCCTCGGCTACCTTCATCACAAATGAAAATTAAGAATAAAAAATTAAGAATAAAATGTGTGCAGCCTCGTAGCTCACCTGGTGGAGCGCATACCTGTTGTCAAGGCTGAGTCCCGACTGCAGCGTCCTGGTTTCGAATCCAAGTCCAGGCCCCCTGCTGCATGTCGTCTCCTCTCTCTCCCCCGCCCCTCCTGTCTCTCTATACTGTAGCTATCAAAATAAAAGCAGAAATGCTGTAAAATAATCTTTAAAAAATAAGATTAAGATTGTACTCCAGACTGTAAGCAAACCCCATGGTGGGACATCAAAGTTTAATAATAATAATAATAAAAAAAAAAAAGGTCCAAAAAGAGGGAGCCGGATGCGAAGCTTCACTGTTGCCCGTTAGCGTTCGGTGGGCAGTGCTGAGGGTCCGGAGATCTGTCTGAGGTGCAGTTAGGGATAAATTAACTTGAACTAGTTCATGTGTTCGCTGATGGCGTGTTTCTGTGTGCTGCCTCAGGACTCGGTGAACAGCGTTCACAGTCTGCTGGGTCGGCAGGACGAGCTGGAGGGTCTGCTCAAGGCTCTGGACCAACAGATCAGCTGCTTCACCGAGACGAGCCAAGAGCTGGTGGCCAAACGGCACCACGCCGCCGAACAGTAAGAGAACAGAGGAGGGGAGAACAGAGGAGGGGAGAACAGTGGAGAGGAGAACAGAGGAGGAGAGAACAGTGGAGAGGAGAACAGAGGAGGAGAGAACAGAGGAAGGGAGAACAGAGGAGGAGAGAACAGAGGAAGGGAGAACAGAGGAGGAGAGAACAGAGGAAGGGAGAACAGAATGGAGCAGAAGGAAAGAAAAGAACAAAACTAGACAGACAGAAAGAACGAAACAGTATAAAACTGAACAAAAGCAAAGAGAAGTAAAAACAAAACAGAGCAGAGCGAAAGAACAGAGCAAAGTAAAATAGAAAAAATGAAAATGAGTAAAATACACAGAGCAAAATAGAATAAAAAAGAAACAAAATAGAACCATATAATCTGTATTTCTGCCCATAGGCCTAATGATCACTGCAGGCCTGAATCAGACGATGATTTTCTTAAACATTTACTTACACATCAGTGTTTTATTTACACGGGCCGATTTCCTAATTGGCTCCGTTAAAGGTTCAATATATAATAATTTACTTGCTCAAAGTGTTTTTGATCAGTATCAGATAATCAGCTGTTACCTTGATGGCTGCTGGGATCCAAGCTGGTTCGGTCCCTTTATTTTATTTTGGAGAAAATTCTCTGTAAACATTTGTAACATTTTTTTGTAAACCTGACTTGTGTTTTTGGTATGAAACAGTAAAACCCATAACAGTGACAAATGAAATCTTATTTACTGTATAACTGGTGTCCTCTTGAGTCTATATAAAGTATAAAATTACATATTGTACCTTTAACTTTAAACTGTATCTTATGTCAGGGTCAAATGTGGGCTGTTTTTTCTACAGTGGCAAATTAGGGCCATTATGGAGGAGAGAAATATTTCAGAACTGGGCGAGGAGGGGAGGTATTCTGAGAAAAAAATCTGAATTTCTGAGATGATAAATTTACGAGAAAAAAAACTTGGAAAAATAGTTATTATCTTATCCGAGTCAGTGTGTTGTTTTCTTCTGAATCGACCCGAGTCACAGCAACGTCTCTTCAGAGTCCAGATGCTGAGGAGGAGGTTGGGGTTCTGGACTCAAACCAGCAGGATTTCCTTCTGACTGAGTCCAGCTGCTGTTCTGGACAGAAGACACAGTAAAAATTCAGCAAATTTCTGAATTTTTACTAAAATGTATTACTTTATAATTTCATTTTTTTCCTAAAAAATGTGTGACTTTTTTCTTGTAAATTTATCATGTTAATCTCAGAGAACATCCAAGCTCTTTTCTCATCAGTTTAAAGTTTTCATCATGTTCCTGTACCAGGAAATGGGCTGCTCAGGTCTGGGTAATGGCTCCATCTCATTGGCTGATTTGTGTTGTGCTAGGCTAACAGCAGCAGCACCACTATCATGATATTTCTGTGCACATGAATATATCCCTACATCTGTTCTGTGGCTACAGGAATATATTCATGTGCACAGAAATGCTTTTTGTTTTGAAATACTGTTTGTAGTGTTTGATTGATTTAATTTAACTGTGGTTTGTCTGGTGGGAGGGGTTTCCGGTATAAAGCCGGGGGAGTTGAGGCTCCTCTCGGCAGTGCGGCTCGGGTCTGGAGGGGCAACAGCTGCTGGAGCCCTGCAGCCACAGGCCTACCGTTTGTTGTTCCTTATGCATTAGAAATAAGTTAGGTTCTGATAAATTGAAGACTTTGTAATTTAGTGCTTCTTGTTTCATATTTTTCCAGTTTTATAATTTTTATTGCAATATACCTTGCACTTTGCAGTGCACTGGTGACGGCAATAAAAAAACATCAGGGGAATATTTTGAATCTCTGTCTCCTTCTTCCACCAGTCGGCCACGTCCTCCAGTTCCCGTCTGAATTCTGTGGTTATAAAATGAAGGAAAATGTGTGTTTGCAGGAGTGTGTTTGTGTGTATTAGTGGAGGTGTGTGTATTTCTGTGTCAGAGTGGCACCAGGTGAAGTGTTTGTGTGTTTTCAGCATCCAGCAGAGGAGCAGCAGCATCCAGGAGGCCAACAGGAGGCTGAGAGAGAGCAGCAGGCAGAGGAGGAGTCTGCTGCTGGCCTCCAGGAAGTACCAGGTACTGAGAGCGGCACGCAGCCCTCACAGGGTCTGGGCCTGTCCGAAAACACACTAAAACAACACATTCACAAAGTCACATGTCGAGCCGTTATATTGCAGCATGTTTTTGAGTAACACTCAGAAATCTCCAGGAAGATCTGCTCTGCAGGCTTCCTGAGTGAAAACTGCCAAGCTGAAAACATTCCCTGTATCCTGTGACCCTTTTCCTTTTGCCTGATTAGACATGTTGTTAGAAAATATCTGTCAAAGTCTAAAATCTCACCTCTATGTGGCTTACTTAAGATAAGATAAGATAAGATAAGATAAGATATTCCTTTATTAGTCCCACGGTGGGGAAATTTCCCGCATCACAGCAGCAAAGTGGATAGCAAGATACGAAGCACAATTTACACAATAAAGCAATATAAACACTGTAAACAAGGAATGAGCAATATAAACACTGTAAACAAGGAATAAGAAAAATACTCTGTGAACAATTTGAACCACAGAAGAAAAAAACCCAAAAACCTGGGGAACAACACACTCCGGAGGTTCAGGGTTAGTGTGAACCCATGAGACCAAGTGGCAGAACCTGACTCCCGGACTGGGTCTCAGGAACTGTCACACTTGATCCTGCCTTATGGGTTCACCCCTTCCCTCCCGTCTTTATGTGTGTGCAGTAGTGCAGTGTGCGTGTGTGTGTATGTGTGTATGTGGGTGGGGGTGGGGGTGGGGGGGGTAGTTAAGGTGTCTTAACTACTTACAAACGCAAGTTCTCTATCAACATTCGTTTCGGTATCTCACTATGGGACACGCTCTCCGAGCTGTCCCCCAGAAGCTTTACATTACGCCAGTCCTGACTGGCAGGCAGACGTGACGTCTGCCTCCTAGAGGAGGGACTTCCTCCTGCTATAAAAGCCTGACGTAACGTCCTACCTTCAGTCTTAAACCTCTTCTCGCTCCCAGAAGCAACCTCTCAGACGGCCGGTGTGGTTAACGGGCTAGCATCCCGGTTCTCAGAGCGAGCTAATCACTCGGTCACTGATCGCTACCTGGCGCTGCACCGCTGCTGAGCTAGTAGCTAGACTGTCTCCAAACAGTAGCTGCTGCGGCTGGACACCATACCAGACGCTCACCGCTTCTCGTACCAAGCAACTTGAACGGAGCAATGGCGGAGCCTACACCTGCCCTCACCACGGACAGCTACCTGCTAAGGCGTGCGCATGCGGCAACAAAATTGCCGGAGCAGACACCCATTCTGCTTGTGGCGCGTGTCTAGGGCTGCAACACGCCCAGGCCGTGTTAGCATCCCCGGCTACCTGTGAGCACTGTGCACGCCTCTCAGTCAAGACCCGACGACGCAGGCTAGCACGCCAAGCTAGCCTGTCGGAAGCGGACCCTATGATGGGGGTAGCCAACCCCCCACCTCAGGGATTGACGGAGAGCCCCGAGGGACACACCATCCCGGCGGGAGCCAGCTGGGGCGAACAGCTCGACGCCGTCGCCCCGCTAACCGACCCCGACAAGCCCATAGCCAGCCTGATGGCGGAGCATGGTGACGTTGTGGCGGATGAGTCAGGAGATGAGTCAGGAGATGAGTCCATCAGCATTAGCCTCGGTTCTTACGACGACGAGGACGATGATGATGAATCCTTTATCCTTCCTCCGGCTGCAAAGCTGACGGCCGTGGGTGGTGCAAACAGCGGATCTCCAAATCCGGCTGCCAGCATGGACATACACGATGTCTGCAAGTGAGCGGCTGCAAAGCTGGGCATCGAGTGGCCTGTCGTCCTCACCGAGACCACCACTTCCCGCTACGAGGGAAAGAGGCTGCCGACAGTCAAATCCTCAACCTGACAGCTGATGCCAATTTTCCCCGAGTGCCTGGAGGAGGCTACTCGGTCATGGAGCAATCCACTCTCTGCCAAGAACTCCGTCCAGGGAGGGTCGGCGTTTGACTGTGTCGACATTGGAGGAAAAAGGTTTTTCCCACCTGCCCCCGGTCGAACCCCTGCTGGCATCACCTCCACCCGGCGCAGAAGTCCACCATGACTTCGGCAGGCCTTGCTTTGCTCTCCAAAGCAGACTGCTTCCAGTTGTCGCTGACCGAGACAGGCTACAAGGTGGTGGCTATGTCGGTGAGGTCCCTGAACGTGTCGTCGATGCTGCTAGCCTACCAGGCCAAACTGCAGGATGACATGTCAAGCTCGCTCACTTCAGTGCTGTGGGACAAATTGTGCGTGGTGACGGACCTCTGCCTGCGTCTCCACAGGTGTGGCTCCGGAAGAGCCATGGCCTTTATGGTCGCTCAAGAGAGAGCTAGATGGCTCAACCTCTCCAGTCTTTCCCAGAAGGATAAGACTCAACTCCTCGACATTCCCGTGGGCCCGAAAGGCTTATTCGGCCCAGCGGTCGCCACTATGCAGAAACGTTGTGAGGAAAAGAAGAGAGAAGGTGAAGCACTGCAGCTGTGCCTTCCCAGGAAAGTGCCACCTCCTCCTTCCCCAGCCGCACCCTGGCAGACGTTTGCCCAAGCCGTGGCTCGACCAGCCTTCCGCATCCCCAAACGTCAGCCCCAACCCCAGGAGGGCGCCCGTTTTGTTGAAGGAAATCGCTTCCCTGCAAGACAAGAGGGCTATTCGAATAGTTCCGCCAGAGCAGTGCCAGAGCGGTTTCTACTCGAGGTACTTTGTGGTCCCACAAAGGGTAGGTCTAATATGGGTCTGAGGCCCATATTAGACCTACGCGCTCTAAACCAATACATGAGGCGGTACAGGCTCAGAATGCTGACTCATTCGACTCTGATACGCCTCGTGCGTCCAGGCGACTGGTTCACGTCCATAGACCTGAAGGACGCATATTTTCACATCCCTATTTATCCCCCTCACAGAAAATATCTCAGATTTGCCTTCCAGGGCGTGGTGTACGAATATCTGGTGCCCCCGTTCGGACTGTCATTAATCCCACGGGTGTTTGTAAAGTGCATCGAAGCTGCCATTGCACCCCTGAAGGAGGGAGGAATGCGCTTGGCGACATACATAGATGACTGGCTTGTGGTGGCACAGTCCCCCCAACAAGCCCAGGCTCACACCAGGTTGCTCACGCCACATCTGGAGTCCCTGGGTTTCACGATAAACCGGGAAAAGAGCGTTTTGTTCCCAGCCCAGAATATTACATTCATAGACCTGTCTCGCATTCAGGGCTCATCTGTCAGCGGAAAGGGTGAAAGCCTTTCATGCTTGTCTGGCGCTTTTTTGCAGGAGGGCGATGCTGCAGTTCAGAATGTGTCTCAGACTGCTGGGTTTAATGGCATCGGCAGTGATAGTCATCCCACTCGGCCGCCTACACATGAGGCCTTTTCAGCGGTGGGTCGCTTCACTCAAGCTGAACCCCGTGCTCCACGGCCACCGTCGTGTCCCGGTTTCCATGGCGTGCGTACTCACTCTGCGCCCTTGGAGACGCACAGCTTTTCTAACCTCAGGCGTCGCCATGGGTGCTGTCCTGGCAAGAAAAGTTATTACAACGGATGCCTCTCGGGCGGGCTGGGGAGCCACGCACGAGGGTAGGATAATAAATGGCACATGGAGCTCTCAGATGCAGTCGGTTCACATAAACTGTCTAGAGCTCCAAGCTGTCGCACTGGCACTGAAACATTTTCTGCCCTTTCTGAGAGGGCAGCATGCTCTGGTCAGGACGGACAACACCACGGTGGTGGCGTATGTCAACAGACAGGGGGGGCTGCGTTCACATCATCTGCACACGTTGGCACACAGACTGATTATTTGGAGCAGCTCCCGCTTGCTATCACTAAGAGCCACGCTCTATTGAACCTGGGGGCAGATTTGCTGTCCAGAGGCAATCCTTGCTACAATGACTGGAAACTCCACAGCAAGGTAATGGTTCAGATATGGAAGAGATTCGGTCGGGCAGAGATAGACCTTTTTGCGTCGGAAGAGAACGCTCAGTGTCCTCTGTTCTATTCCTTGACTGGTCAGAGTGCTCCGATGGGGTTGGATGCTTGCGCACGAGTGGCCGCGTGTCCTCCTGTACGCCTTTCCCCCATTAGAGCTGATCACTCCTACTCTCGCGTGGGTGCGGGAGAAGGGTCTCACTCTGATTCTGATAGGTCCCCGCTGGCCGGGGAAACACTGGCTAGCGGAGCTATTTCAACTACTGTGCAACCAACCGTGGCCCCTGCCCTTTCACAGGGATCTCCTGACGCAGGCACACGGGGAGATCTTCCACCCTCACCCAGAGCACATGGCTCTGTGGGCCTGGCCCGTGAGAGATTGAATTTGACTACTGTCGGTCTTCCTTCGAGTGTCATTTCGACTATCCAGAGCGCCAGAGCCTCCTCTACACGCTGCGCATATGATGGTAAGTGGCGCGCGTTTGAGGATTGGTGCGTAAACGCAGGGGTGGTGGCTTTCCAGAGCTCTGTCCCCGTTATTCTGACATTTCTGCAGGAACTGTTGGATAAAGGCTTGGCGTTCTCCATTGTCAAGGTGTACCTAGCCGCAATATCGGCGTGTCACATTGGCTTTGGAGACAAAACAGCAGGCCAGCATCCTCTTGTCTGTCAGTTTATGAAGGGGGCGCGGTGCCTGCGGCCGGTGTCAAAGAGCCTCACTGCTCCATGGGACCTGTCCATGGAGCTGGATGCGTTGTCGCGCCCACCCTTTGAGCCGCTGCAACAGGTAGAGCTTAAAGCGCTCTCCTTTAAAACGGCTCTGTTACTCGCATTGGCGTCGGCGAAACGCGTAAGTGACATCCATGCTTTGTCAGTAAATCCGGCATGTATGCAATTTGTAATGGGGGATACGAAAGTTTTGTTGAAACCCAATCCCGTGTTTGTGCCAAAGGTTTTCAGCCAGGCATTGTCATACCTGCCTGCCAGCCAGGACTGGCGTAATGTAAAATAGCTTCTGGGGGACAGCGCGGAGGGCGTGTCCCATAGTGAGATACCTCACTCATGTTTCAGAGAACCGGGGTTAATTCCTTAACCTAAAGTTTCAAAATGGCAGCTTTTATTCTTTGTCTGTTTTCTGTGCGGTGGAAAGGTGGGAAAACAGCTCATTGCTGCCCCCTTGAGACTACAATGGAAACTGTATTCGCTGGCAGACTATTTGATTATTTTCCCCACAGGGATCAATAAAGTATTTCTGATTGTGATATATTGTATCTGTAGCTGTATTTTATCCCTGCTTTTCCTCGTTGTGCCTCTGTTTTATTGATCTGTTATTAATCCTTTAGTCCTCCTGATTGTTCTGAAAAGTGCTTGATAATTAAAGTTGATGTGATTTGTCTTTGCGGTGCAGGAGTTCCAGCGGGATGCGGACGAGCTGCTGCTCTGGATGGATGAGAAGTTCAAGGTGGCGGAGGACGAGTCGTACCGCGACCCGACCAACGTCCTCAGGAAGCTGAAGAGACACGAGGCGGCCGAGAAAGAGATGCAGGCCAACCAGGTGTGGCTGGAGAGGCTGGTCCAGGTAAAGATGAGGCGGATCGGCGGGTCGGCCGCCAGGAGACGTTGGAACGCACCAGTCACTTTCTTTTTGTACATGAATCGCAAGGAACGCTGTTCACTTTCCTGACAACACAAAAGATAAGAGGAATGGGTTAAATATTTTCTCTCTGTGTGTGTGTGTGTGTGTGTGTGTGTAGGCGAGTCAGGACATGCTGGCTCAGGAGCACTACAGCAGTCAGAGTATTGGCAGGACGCTGGTGGAGCTCAGCAGCAGGTGGAACGACCTTCAAGACAAGATGGCCGACCGCGGAGACAAGCTGAGACAGGCGGGCCAGCAGGAGCAGCTGATGGAGCTGCTGCAGGTCGGTGGACCAACAAACTCCTACAGGAGTCTGACCAGACGACCGAATGAGTGAATGAATGAATAAATGAATACATGAATGAATTTATGAATAACTAATTAGCTAACTAGCTGACTGACTGAATAACTAGCTGAGAAGCTTCTTGAGGAACAGCCCAGCCTGCGGTTGGCTCTCATCTGGAAAGCACTGAGGGAGAGGAGGAGGATGAAGAGCAGAGAGGAGGAGGCCAACTCTGAACCGCAGCGACTCATCCTGCTCCTCCTGCCTTTAACTAACCGACTAACCGACTGAGTGACTGACTAGGAAACTGAATCACTGCGTTAACTAATTAACGATGTAACAAATTAACTAACCAGCTACTCAGCCAACTAACTCTGACCCTCCGTCAGGGCGGGTTGTTCCTCAGGTTTAGGTTATTTTCTACTGTTGTTTAAATTGTTGATATTTCTATTTTTTCTGTATTCCTTGTTTATAGTGTTTATGTTGCTTTTTGCTATTTATTATCTGTTTATACTGTTTATAATGTAAATTATGCTTCATATTCTGCTATCCACTTTGCTGCTGTAATGCTTGAAATTTCCCCACCGTGGGACTAATAAAGGAATATCTTATCATATCTTATCTTATCTTATCTTATCTTATCTTAACTAACTAAGTGTGTGCCTTCTCTCCTCAGGATGCCAAGCTGAAGATCGAGGCCATCCAGCGGATGCTGCACAACGCTGTCAAAGGTCACGACCTTCGCTCCAGCAGACAGCTGCTCAAGGTGAGCTGCCGTGACAGGACAGCAGTCAGATATTGTTACTGTAGATCAGGGATGTCAGACATATGGCTCGGGGGCCAAATCCAGCCCACGAGCACGTCTCATCTGGCCCCCAAGAAGATTTTTTAAAACTGAAATATTTGACTTGTAGAAAAGTAGAATTTTTCCAGAAAGATGGAAAGAGCAGTTATTTTGTTTTCTTCTGGGAGGCAGATGGCAATTTATGCTATATGTATGTTTGTGCATTTCTCTCTTCTGCTTGATGTAATTCTACATTATTTGTTAGTTTCATGCAATTTACTCATTGACTGGTCGGCTATAAATTGATTGATTTAAAATAATAAGTCAGAAAGTAGCCTAACATATCCATGTGAAGGTCTTATTTGAACTCGTACTTCCTTGATTTGATGTATTTCCTGTTGAAACAGGAAGTTTGGGCGAGACATGGAAGGAAGAGGATGTTTAAAGATTTGTGAAAGTCTTATGGATTGAAATTTGAATGTACAGCCACTAGTACAGGATGACGTCACTGTTTAAGATGTTGTTTTACTGTAAGTTGAGGTCATTTGAAGTCATTTCATGGGGACTTTAGCCAAAATATAGAACCACATACATCTGACCCCCCCCTCCCGTAAAACCTCAGTAAACTATGGAGCTTCATCAGAGCTTCCAGGAGCCAGTCAGAGCTCTGATGCTGCACCTCCAGCCTCCTCAGCCTCCTCAGCCTCTCCATGTGTGCAGCGATTTGTAGATTTGTAGATTTATTTATTTTTTAAAAGAAATGGGACAGTACATGTTAAGGCACATATAAATGTGAACACATGAGATTGTAGCCGTGCGGCTAATTTCCATCTCTAGTCCCATTGGGAGGTTGGTGTTGTACATAACGCTCATACACAACAGAATAAAAAGAAACAAAACAAAACAAAACAAACAACATAGTTGATCATAAAACATACAGGCCAAGGCTCAGGGGACCATGCGCATTTCACCACAGCTTAAACACTAAATTATATATCCAGGGGCTGATTAAAGTGCAGAGTGCTAAAGTGTAAAGTGCATTATTATATTGCAAATTGCCCAGCGAATATAAAGTGCTATTTTGATTGCCCAATACTCAATTGCATATTACAATAATTTAATACCAACGATGGTAATTTGTGATACCTAGAGTGCCTAGTTGTATAGAAATATAAAGTGCTTGTTGCATTGCACATTGCCCTAGTGCCTAATAGGTGAGAATTGCACACTGCTCGATTACATATTGCAGTAAATGAATATATACCAACAATGGTAATTTTATGATACTGAGAGTACCCAATTGTGTGAAAATATAAAGTGCATGTTGCATTGCACATTGCCCTACTACCTAGAAAAATAAATATATAATAAATAGAAAAAGAAAAAAAAGTTAATAAGGAAGAGTAAAGTAATAATAATGTATGTACTCAGTAGAAATTGCGGATGGAACCCTTGACATTTTAGATAACATTAAACAAATACACAAGTTTAGGCATGGTGATGCTCAGCAGCTGCTCTGTGTGTGTGCACAGGAGCACCAGCAGCTGGAGCAGGAGGCCAAGGAGCTGGCCGACAAGATCCACTCCATCGTCAGCAGAGCCAAACACCTCGCCTCCAACCACTTTGACTCCCAGAGGATCCTCCAGGAGACCGACACCTACCTGAGACTGT
This sequence comes from Myripristis murdjan, assembly GCF_902150065.1. Classification (NCBI taxonomy): domain Eukaryota; kingdom Metazoa; phylum Chordata; class Actinopteri; order Holocentriformes; family Holocentridae; genus Myripristis; species Myripristis murdjan. Next base: position 1,990,578 of record NC_044001.1, on the reverse strand, counting down.
GAGCCGCTCCGCCGCCGCTGCAGTACTGACCGCAGCAGCAGAGATAGGACCGATATGAAAATTCAGAATTACAATTAATGTCACCAAAATGATCATGATCTCTAGCATTGTTGCGGTAACGTTGTGCTACCTGTTGAAATCATTTCTTCCCTGGTCATTTTCTGTATCCGCCTGCTGCCTGGCGCCGTCTCTGCCGCAGGTTCGAGTCCCTGCAGAAGCCTCTGGACCAGCGGCGAGCCCAGCTGGAGGCCTCCGTGCGGCTGTTTGGTTTCTACCACGACGTGGACCTGGAGCTCAGCTGGATCTCTGAACACTTCCCCGCCTCGGCCGCCACGGGCCACGACAAGACGCTGGCCGGAGCCATCAGCCTCATGCAGAAACACAAGGTACACTGCCAGGTGTGGTGTGTGAGCACGTACCTGGACCCAGCAGGCTAACGCTGACCCAGTTATTTAATTTAATTTAAGTATTTATTATTTACATATTTTTATTACTTTTGTTTAATTTTTAATTTAACTTAATGTATTTATTTCTGTTTCTATTCTTTATTTTTGCATTCTTTATTATTGTATTCACAGCTGTGTTACCTTGTCATTGGTGTGTGTGTGTGTGTGTGTGTGTGTCCCCTCAGGAGTTGCAGGCGGAGGTGAATGCCCATCGTAAACACCTGAGCCGCATCTTGGAGAAGGGGCGGAGCCTGGCAAAAGCCAGCCAGTCAGATGGAGAAGAGGTGCTGCAGAGGTGAGTTTTTATTTTTTCAGGACTGTAATTTTAGCACTTTCATGTATTTTTTTCTCTTACTTCTCCCAGCCTATCACAGCTCAGTAGTTCAGACTTTTACATTTGAATTTACTTCTTGAAGGAAACATGCATGCTGATAAAAATCAGTGTGGAAGTAAGTGTGGATGTGTGGCTGCGTCGAGGATAATCTTTGACTAAAATGTTTCATAAAAGGAAGGCACTTACACTTGTTATTGATGTAGACTGATGTGTGTGTGTGTGTGTGTGTGTGTGTGTGTGTGCGTGCAGGTGCAGTCAGCTGAGCGCTGAGTGGGAGGAGCTTGAGGAAGCCTGCGAGACGAGATCAGCTCACCTCAGCAAAGCTATCACCAGGGAGCAGGTAAAGACAGAGTAAAACGGCTGACTTTAAAAATACTGAAACAGAAACAAAAATAATATAATATTGTGGCTCTTGGCTAAAAATCACCAGGATTTCCTTGTTACTAAATCTGACTGCTGTTCTGTATTTGTATTAAAGCATTTGGAAAAGAAACACTGGGCAGAGGAGACTTCATTTACTTCGTTTATTTACTGAAAGTAGACGACCAAAGGAATCCGTTGGTGCCAAGCATATCACGCCAGGTTGTCGTTGAGCTAAACATCGCTCCAAAGTGTGGCTAAATTTTGGCCAGAAAATATTGGCCATTTCCAGCGGGGTCCCTTGACCTCTGACCTCCAGATGTGTGAATGAAAATGGGTTCTCTGGGCAGCCACGGCTCTCCCCTTTGCAGACATTATCTCCCCATTTCATTGTAGTGAAATCGTTGTTTGAACTTTGACATGACTGTATAAAATAACCTACAGGGTAATCACAGCCAAATCGCAATACTTAAGAATTACAGTACATATGGAATCGGCACCTAAGTATGGTGATAGTATTGAATTGGGAGATAAACATATTGATCAGTCCTATTGAAACAGTGTGTGCTGGGAAAAACAACAGCATTGGAAGTGCTGGAGCTGCTATTGAGTGTTCACTTGTTATCCAGAACGGTTCAGTAGTTTAATAGCCTGTGGTATGAATGAAAACTGTTTGTGTCCTTTATCTACAGCCAGATGGTGTTCAGCTACTATCTGGCCAAAGATTTAAGACCCCTATGGGACTGCTTTTCTGTTTTCTCTGAACATGAACCATCTTTTCAACCTGTTCTGTGTCCAGCTGCTGTTGGACTGCGCCGAGCTGGAGTCCCGGCTGGCAGAGACCCTCAGCCTGGTGAACACCGACGACTACGGCAAGAACCAGCTGGCCACCCAGAGCCTCATCACAAAACACCAGGTACACCGCAAACTCCCAGCGGGAAAACGTCTTCCACATAGCCGGAGTGGGTCTGTGGGTAGCAAACGTTCTTCAAGGAACCCAGAAGGTTCCTCTCATGAAGAGTTCAGGGGCAAATCTGTGGGCATGCATTATGAATCTGAGACCACAGTTTGTAAACTACACTCTCAGATTTCTGAGCTGGGAGTGCAGATTTGCTTTTTTTCCCTCAGCTGACCTCACAGGGGCTTCATAGAATCCAGATACTTTAAACAGAATCAAATGAAAAGACAAGGGCAGGGAGGAATTTGTAATAGCAAATGATAATTTAGTAAATAATATTAAACTGAATAAATGGGGAGCCCCCACAGGTTCCTTGGGGCACTCCATGATCAAGAGACCATGAACCCTGAGTGCACCTCCTGGAATGTCTAACATATTTAAGGTTCTTCAAAGAACCTTGTTGGGATATTTTTTTCTACTGAGGAACGTTACGATGTGCCCCCCCAGGTGTTGGTGGGGCAGCTGGAGGTGCTGGAGGTGGAGGTGGAGGAGCTGGGAGACCAGGTGGAGCAGGCGGTTCAGACCTGGAGGCTGGAGGAGCTCAGCAGGCCGTTTAACCGTCTGAGCAGCCTGGCACAGCAGCTGCAGCACCTGGCAGCTCTCAGGTGACTGCACCCACACCCAGGACGCAAAAACACGGAAGTTCAACAACTGCCTCCCTCGTGGCTCCCTGTCTGCTGATTTTTTTTTTTCTTCTACAATATGTTATACATATTCAGTGAAGCCATGCAAAATTTTACCTTCCCTCACTGAGCATTATCATGATTGTAAATCCTTTCAAGAGTTAGTCCAATCAAATTTTACATTTTGTGAACATCAAAATATGTCTCTGTTAGGAAAAAATGTTGACACAGAAGGAATTATCGCTAGAACATGAGTCTGGTCTGAAAATGTGGCTAAAAATGAGAGCTCTCTTCTGCCAGAACGTGTTTTTACCAGCCACCTGTCCCACATGGTGATCTGACTCGTGAAAGATTTACCAAAATGCACTTTTTCAAGTTTTCTCTGAATTATCAGAAAACATACGACACCTCCAGGACACCAATTCTTGTATTAGCCTGTGTCACAGACATGACACTGGTCCAGTCTTGCTGTTGAAACTTTCATTTTTCCCAAGATATTGATGCTCAAAGTTAAGAATACAGTTAAGAAACGTCTAAATATGGGCATCAGTCCAGACTTGATTTTGATTGTTTTTTAGGGTGACTTCCTGTAGCTGATTGCGATTACGCTCATTGTGTTTCCGTGCAGTTCTTTGGTGCTGTCATCATTCAAATGGCTGTCTCTGTCTGTCTGTCTGTCTTCAGAGGTCAGAGGCTCAGGGAAGTCCTCCACCTGCACGAGTTCAGACGGGAGTCTTCAGAGTTTGAGGACTGGATGAACCAGCAGAGACAGATGGCAGAATCTCAGGATCTGGGAAACGACTACCAGCATGTTCAGGTGATCTGATAACGACTGAGACCTGCCAGCCTCTCAGAGGAAACTAGCAGCACCATATATTAAACAAGCACCATGCAGAATTTTCCAATAGTTGACTGAAGTGGGGACCCTTTAGGCTCCAGTGACAAAGCAGATTATTTGATGGTGTCCAGACATTACCAGCCTATCTGCATGGGTTGCTGTGGTAACAACGTAGATGTCAGTAACTACGGAAAACTGGTAAAGCAGGAGAAATGTCCAGAGGCACCCACCAAAGTGCCAGCAGACGTTTATTTCTAATATTCATAGGGGCTAAGGGGTGGCATGAAAATTTTACAGGATAGGACAGATAGAGGACTTCAGTGCACACAGATACAGGAAACAGGGTAGACAGATACTTTTGTTAATGAGCAAACAGCACAAAGTGTTTGAATCCAGAGCCTCCAGCCTGACTCAGGTCAGATTACTCTCATTTCTTCTGATTGAACAGTAAAAATGAGCTTCCTCTGGTTGTATCAGTGGCTCTCTTTCTATCACTGCTGAAAAATGCGCGCTGCAGTTTCATACCTCAGTCACTTGCACTTGGGCAAGTTTACTTTCAGTCTTGTAAATTTCCACCCGGCGACAACATTTACATTGTTCTTTCGATCAGATTGCCCACCCTGGGGTGGCAGGGCCTGTTTCCAGGGTGGCAGATGCTAGCCCATGCCGCCGTGCTACATCTGCTCCTGTGTCATCATCGTATGTCGTGTTGTGAGGAACGCAAAAGACGGTTTGAAACCCCAATTTGAGCGTTGGGACTGAGGTGCATCTGTAGAAATCTCCAGATGTGGCTTGGATTTCATGTTTTTCTGTCTAGACTTTCTAAAATCAATCTGAATGCAATCTGGATATCTGGACAAAAAATGGGTTTTGGCTGTCAGTCTGAACAAAGCCTGAAGGATCCTCATTTCCGTTCTGCATGGTGCATCTGCAATATGAAGGAGATTCAACAATAGGAGCATTAATCAGTATGTTCAGATTAGCACTTCTAAGGCTATTATATCAGCCACGTGCAAACATAGATTGGAAATAAGTTTTAATTGAAAGATGAAAACTACAAGCAGAATAGATTTTTATTATTAATGAAGACGTGTGAAACCATGCATTGAGTCTTAATAACTGTAGTTGGGAGCAGAGGTCGCGTTAACCGAATATTTTCCGTCATTGACGTTTTTTTTTAAACGGTGACGGAAAAATCTGAACGCCATCTGTCATTTTGACAGATTGCAATTCACACGCCTGACCACTTGGTGGCAATGACAGGGCAGATTGCAGTCCGGTGCCGTGCCAGTTCTCCGGCTTACCGGTGTGACTGCGAAAAAAAAATCTGGGTTCGCCCAGCTTTATCTAACAGACATATCTCTGGATCCAATAGAAGTGCAGCTTTCGTTCTCAACCACACTAACAATAGGCCTCCTAGCCAATCAGAAGTAGGGCGGGGCGGGACTTGGGTGTTGACAGTGAGGCGCTCCATGTACCGTCCAAAGTGAGCCTCGTCAGCCTCGTCAGCCTTCAGTGACGAATTGCAGCCCACAGGATGGACCGCAGGTTCATGAAGCCCGGGGAAGACAGGAAGCATGTCTCTTAAACCGATGATGTCGGCGCCGACAGGATTCAGCATGCCTACTCTACATATCTTTATCTCCTAGACCGTTTATGACATACAGAAACTTAAAAAAAACGTCTGAAACCGGAGAAACGGAGCTTTGCGCCTATATACAGTGCCATTACGGTAACTCCTTAGGACTACTGACACTTCGACCGTCCAATCACAGAAGAGTCCCCGGTGTGTCACGTTTGTAATATGAACTACCGTAACTCCTGAACCAATGGTGCGACCGAAAAAAAATGAGACGGTTTCTGAGAGCAGAGAACCGGAGCTTTCCGATGGTGTGCGAAATCACTCAGTTATTGCACAATTCTAACAGTTCTACAACCATAAAAAGCAAAATAAATCAAGGCGGATTTAGTTTAATTGCAGAGTTAATAAGAATAAATGGCGATGGGCTTGGAATGGCAATAGATAGTTACAAGATAGTTAATATTTCAAATAATGTATATATGTTATATGATGAAATTTGCCGCATTCAAAACGTCGCGGCAGTTGAGTGGCAGAAGTTTCTTTAAAAAGATATGGTTTGGATTTTCTGTTCAGCTAACTTTGGACTGAATATTAATTAAAAATGAATGAAAATGAAATGCTATTGCATATGTCCTTCTTATCATTTAAAAAATTAAAGTGACTGGTAAAAATAGATTATGACGGGATTTTTATGACCCTGTCAGTCAAAATGACAGACAACGAAAAAGTGTAGCGCGACCTCTGGTTGGGAGTAAACCAGCCTCTCTCATGGGTTTCAGCAGGATAAGAGCAGGATAAGGCTGTTGTAGTGACATGTTAGCTTGTGTGTGTGTGTGTGTGTGTGTGTGTGTGTGTGTGTGTGTGTGTGTGTGTGTGTGTGTGTGTGTTGCAGCTGCTGCGTGGGAAGTTTGACGGTTTCGTGAAGCAGCTGGATGTCGGAGAGGAGAGGCTGCAGAGCTGCAGCGACGTGGCCAACAGGCTGATCCACAACAAACACCCACAATCCCCTGCTGTCAGGGAGAGTCTGCAGCAGCTCAGGTAAGCAGCTCCTCCCGAGGTCCCTGCCTGTTAGTGACGCAGTTTGTTGGTCATCCAGGTGGTCAGTTTGTCAGTTTGTCAATTAATTAACTAATCAGTAAGTTCATCATTAACTCAGTCAGTCTGTGAGTTGGGGAACTGATCGGTTAATTTGCATGCTAATTAGATAATTTGTGTTAACACCAATGCTGGTTGTGTGTGTGCACATGTTGCAGTGCATGCTGGGAGGATTTAAGGGGTGTGGCTGCACAGCGTCAGGACCAGCTGCTGAGAGCTGAAGAATGTCATCGTTTTTACCAGGAGCTGAGCGACGCCCTGACTCTCATCCGGGTACCACGCCCTCTTCACTCAGCTGCAGTCAGCCTGAATGTATTATATGTATATGTATATGTATAAATTCAGACTAATGCAGATCTCTCTCTCCAGGAGCGTCAGAAGAGCATCCCAGACGACGTCGCCAAGGATCTGAGAGGAGTGACGTCCCAGCTGAGGAAACATGAGGCTCTGGTCCACGAACTGGCCGCCACAGAGCAGCAGGTAGAGAGACAGAGGATCCCATCCAACCCAAATGTCTGTAAATTATGATGCATTCAGATCAGAATAAATAGAAAGGCTACATTTTAGATTGATTTCATTAGGATTTTACCAAGTACATCCATAGAGAGGGGAGAATAATGATAACAACAACAATAATAATAATAATAATAATAAGTTGACCAACACTGATCACGTCTTGAAAGACTTTGCAGTTTTTTGGTGGATGTTTTGTGATGTCGCTCCTCTCTGTGAGGTCACTTTATTCACTTCAGCGCCGCCAACAGGAAGTCTGAAAACTTATTTACATCTGATTTTTGTGGCATGTCAGAAATCAGATGAAATGGAAATGTGTGAATGTGTGTGTGGAAACGTGTGTGTGTGTCACAGCTCCAGGAGCAGCTGGATAGAGTCGACTCCATCCTGGACCTCTGCTGGCCTCACCTGAGGCTCCGCCTACAGGAAGTGCAGCAGGAGGTGGTGGAGAGGTGGGAGGAGCTCCGACTTCACACGGAGCAGAGGGAGGCGGAGCTAAAACGGGCCTGTCAGAGATACCAGTTCCTCAACACGGTGAGGAGAGACCATCTCTGTTACTACTGCTAGTACCGCTAGTACTACTACTACTACTACTACTACTGCTACTGCTACTGCTAATAGTGCTACTGCTCCTGCTACTACAGTACTACTACTATTGATGATGCTATACTACCACAACTGCTAGTACTACAGTTGCTACTACTACTGTTACTGCTGCACTACTCATGATAACCTTTATATAGATCACACTCAATGATATTGATTAAAGAATCAAATGAGAGACAGTTATTACTGCTACTAATAAAAATAATCAAAGTTATTGATATAGAATTTATTGAAATTTACAGGAGTGCAGAAAGCATGCAAATTAAATTAAAGGTGCAGGATACGAAGCTCCGTGGTTCATCACAGACTGAAGTGCATCAGTCATCCTGCGGCTGCTCTCAGACCCTTCTCCCCTGTGGCTTTGCTCTCCAGGCGCAGGACTACTTCCTGTGGTGCAGCCAGCTGATTGGCTCGATGGCTGCGGAGGAGAGCATCAGCGACGTGGCGACGGCCGACCTGCAGCTGGCCCAACACCAGCAGCTCCGAGCCGAGATGGAGGCCAGGGACGAGAGCTACCAGCGAGCCCTGGACATGGGAGAGGAGCTGCAGGAGCAGGACAGAGCTCACAGGAAGGAGGTGAGAGGAGGAGGAGGAGGAGGAGGAGGAGGAGATCCAAGAGAGGCTGGAGCTCTGGGAGAGACGTTACAGGAACTAAACAGGGATCGACTGATATTGATTTTTGTATTTTGGGGGCTGATACTGATTATTAGTGGGGGTGGGGAAAAATATTCACCTAAGTAATGCGTTTTTTAAATCATTTTTTATTTTTCTGAAAGATACTAAGGAATCTGTTGGTACCAAGCATGTCATGCTAGGCTGTTGACATGGTGGCTAAATATTTTTAATTAATGAATTAATTAATAATAATTAAATAATCTTGGAAATCCCCCCCCCCCCCCTCGATAGGTTGTGAGATCTTAAATGACTGGATGGTTCTGATCAGGTGTAAAGTGTAAATGTTTTATTTGGTCCGATCCGGCGTCAGACAGTGCAGCGGTGTGTTTCTCGGTCCTGCCAGGTGTTGGAGAAGCTGCAGGCCCTGCAGGTGGAGCGGGATCGCCTGGAGGAGCAGTGGAACAGGAGGCAGCGCTGGTTGGAGAGCGTCCACCAGGAGCAGGTCTTCTACAGGGACGCCAGCAGCATGGACAAGACCTGCAGCTCGCAGGAGGTAAACCCACCGTGTGCTCTGTGAGGAAACGCCTCCACACGGGGCCGTTCCTGTCACATTTGTTCTCTCGGTGTTGCTTAAACGTGCTCTGCTTGTCATTAGATCCTGTTGCAGAGCAGCACTCTGGGAGGCACGGTGGACGAGACGGAGGGTTTGATCAAACGACACGAGGCCTTCGAGAAGCTGCTCGGCTCCCAGGAGGACAAGGTCCGCTCCGCTCGGTCCCCATCCTGTGAAGCAGGACCAGACCGCTGTGCATGATTTTTATCCAGTGCAGACAACAATATAAACACTGAGCAGCTCACACTTAACAGGCCACATTAGTTTCCTTTCTACATACACACATAGCAAAACACATCTAAAGACCAAGTACAAATGGACGTTTTTTTGGACTCGCGAGAATGAATTTTCCCACCGTATTTTGACACCAGAACAAGCTTTATAAATAAATCAGTGATTCTGGATCAGATTTCTTGCTTATAACTGTGAAAGACGGAATGCATCTGGTGAAACCAAAATGAAAATTGTAGCCTTTCTCTCCTTAAGTAATTCAGACAAAGTGGTTTCATATCAGCCATCATGTAAATCAAAATTACAGTACCCATTGGAAAATATATTTTTAAGTTTGTCTCTCTCACTGATTAATCGGTTGACCCCTGGATCCCAGCTGCTGAAAACTTCCCTCTTTCCCTCCAGCTGTCGTGTCTGAAGGAGCTGGCCGAGCGTCTGAAGAGCGAGCTGAGCAGAGACGAGAGCGGGCGGATCCAAGCCAAGCTCAAGGCTCTGCTGCGTCGGCGTGACAAGATCAAGGAGCTGTCCGTCAAACGCAGGGAGGAGCTGGAGCTCTCCAGGCTGCTGTGCATCTTCAACCGCAACGCTGCTGAGGTAAACCAACCGAGAGACTCCAGAATGTGTTCATGTTTCCGTTATGGCTACATGACCTTTAGTTGGTACATTAGAAACATTACAATGGATGAAAACGTGACGAAGGGTCAGGGTCAGCTTACAGTAACTACCTGATCCCTACTAATAAACTTGGAAACTACTCTGGAAGTGTTTTCTGACATGGCTACATCAAGGAAAACACATTTTATTCCAAGCTTTACTTAAAGCACTTAAAGCTCCATTCCAGTGATTTTGAATGTTTGGTCCGTTTACTACGACGCCCCCACATTTTCTACATCAACAAACCATTTATCAAATGGTGGAACTGAAGATTTCACTACACAGAGTCAAAATGTGAGTTTCTGGCTGAAGCAGCCGCCTGTTCTGCTTCTGCGGCGAACAAAGTCCTCAACATTTATTCTGTTGATGGAAAACTGGAGTGAAGAAAGTCTGAAGTTCATGTTCATATCGTAGTGGAATGAATGGAAACCACCAGCTGGAGGAAAGGGAAAAGGAATGATGTGGCAGATATTACACCGAACATGCAGAAGCTCTGGCATGGAGCCTGAAAAGTCACTTGACTCTTGGATGAAAACATGAATTCTCATTGTGTGCTGGTCTGTGTTTCCACTTGTCTGTCTGTGTGCAGGCGGAGGAGTGGGTGGAGGAGCGGATGCAGAAGATGGCGGAGGACGGGAAAGCCGACCTCAGCAGCCTCCAGACCAAGATGAAGCTCCTGCAGAAGCACCAGGTGTTTGAGGCTGAGATCCTGGCACACAGCAAGATCATCAGCTCCGTGCTGCAGGTAAGCCCCCCCACCTGACATGATGAAACCAGACCAGGTGAGACCAGAGGATTTAGGGGAGTTATCAGTCGTGTGTTTCTGATCACTTGTTCTGTTGATTTAACTCTCTGGTGTGTTACAGATGATGCCATATTTGTCCAAATATCTGTTTGTTGTTCAATGATTTTGCAATCCCTGTGCAATAATTTCATATGCATATGCTCAATTTGTCATTTCTGTATTTATTGTAATATTTTGTAGGAATAATGCACATATTTATACATGATGCACATCTTATTTCTTTTGCTGATTCTTATTTAATTCTTCTCTTGAGAATTTGAGAAACTGCACCTGAGCCGATTTCCCCTCGGGGATCCATAAAGTATTCCTGATTTTGATTCAGATTTTGATTCAATTCATGGCCCCACGACTGATGAGAGACGATGTCATTATGTCCATTTAACTCCAGCTGTTACATCACAACGCCGTGTTTCTGTTTTAGCCGCTTGGTCAGGTTCCTCATGTTTCCTGAGTATTTTATCTCATACTGGCATCGTTTGCATGCGGGATATGATTTGTCAATTGACCTGCCTTTGCCCTGAGATCCAAAATATTTCCATGCTGCTGATTTAATCCCCAGAGGGCAGCAGACATCCTTATTGTCTTTGTCTTGGCTGCTGCTGTTTTCTGCCTGGCGCTACCGCTGTTGAACATTTAGGAAGCCGGTTTGCTTGGACAGACGTAGTGACACAGACGTGCCATGGGAATTTTAAAAAAAGGCGGATCTCTATGATGATGATATAAATTGATATTTTCAATCCAGATTGATGGATCTTTATATGCCTAATCCCTACACTTCAGACTTACTGACTCAGACCTCCCTTTTGTCCCGTGGCTCCAGGCCGGGGAGGAGCTGGTCTCCCTTCACCATCCCCAGGCCAGGGAAGTGCGTCGGAGCACCGCCGCCCTGAAGCTCCACTGGGAGGAGCTGAAGAAGGCTGTGGCCGCCCGAGGGAAGGTTCTGGAAGACAACCGAGACTTCCTGGAGTTCCTGCAGAAGGTTGGAGAGGTGGAGGCGTGGATACGACACAAGGTAGGAGACCTGATGGAGATCAAGCAAAATATTTTTTGCCTCCAGGAGGAGCAAGTATAGCTTTGGCGACGACACAAGGATCGATGAGGTTGATATTGTCTTTAGTCATTAGCGCATAATCTGTTAATCTGTTCTTGGTGCAGCTAAACTCATCAGGCCTGTTGCACACTTGAGGTACAGGTGTGCCGGCTGACCGCTTCTTCAGTGATTTCCTCTTTCATTTTGCACTAAATCTTTCCAACATGGCACATGGTCCAGTTTTTGGACTATATTGCTGTTGTCACACAATAAAGTCATGCCATTATTCCAGTTTTTCATATTTTAACTTCTGTTGCAGGATTACATGCTCTTCTGTGTTTTTTAGAGAATTCTGCCACGCTTCACAAAAACCTTTCAAAAAACCATAACTGAAACTAAAAAGTTGCGGTGGTCAATCTGCAAACAAGGCTAAACTTCTTAGTAGGGATGCAAGATATTGGATTTTTTTGCCGATACTTTCTAACTCTTATAGTCAATATATGCACATATTTTTTTGCACCTGATTGCAGAGAACATCAAGTCTCTCCTGCAGTGGAATAAACATTTTATTATTATGCCTGCTCTTATTATGATGGCTCACTGGCAGATGCAGATATAAAATGCAATGCTTTTCAAAATGTACACATTCACATTCAGAATAAGAAAACTACTTCAACTTAACATTTTCTTTCATACAAAACTTTAACATTCATCGTACATAACAGGCTTGGATGACTCGCTCTCTGAGACTATCCTGACAGCAGCCACAGCGAGACCCCAACCCCAACCCCAACCCCAACCCCAACCCCAACCCCAACTCCAACTCCAACTCCAACCCCAACCCCAACCCCAACCCCAACCCCAACCCCAACCCCAACCCCAACCCCAACCCCAACTCCAACCCCAACCCCAACCCCAACCCCAATCCCAACTCCAACCCCAACCCCAACCCCAACCCCAACCCCAGCCCCAACCCCAGCCCCTGCCCCAACCGTTGTTCTGAACGTGGTACAATAACTTGGTTCCACATTTTTGTTCACAGGAGTGTGTTTTTGTCGAGTGATGGCTGTGCTCTGTTCTTATGTTACCATTTTTTGACTATGCTGATGTTGTTTATCACAGTGCATCTAAAACTAACCGTTGACCCCTCAGTACAGCATGCAGTAATCTCTGTAGACTTGCTCTATGATGTTCTTTTAGTACTCATCACTGTAAAATGTATAATTCACTTTAATGGCCTCCACTCAATAGAAGAAGACACATTCGTTGGCTTCAATTCATCTTTAAATGAGTACATTTTAATTACCCTCACTATCTACGACAGTTTTGTGTTATATTCATCAGTGTGTCATCTGAGGCTCTGTCTGCAATTCTTTTCCATTCTTCCAGTCAGATAAGCAACTGGAAAAAGAGCTTTTATGTTTGAGGCTCCTCCAGACTGGAATTATTTACCTTCAAACATCATTTGTTTAAAAATAACCTGTCTTCTTATTGTGAGATTAATTGTAAATGTTTTACATGATGCTGTACCTATATACAATATAAAATTCAGTGTAATTTTCTATATTATATTTTTGCTGGGCTAACATTTGTTCATGGTCTTCAAGTGGTCGTGTTCGTCTTCCTGATGATTGTGGGTTGATTGTCTTAGTTGTACTGAGTCTGTTGAATTGTTTTTTTTGTCTTTAAAGACTTTGTTTTGTTTTATTTTGTTTTGTTTTTTGAGTTTGGCTTGTATTGTATGTTAGGACCCCCTTGAAAATGAGAGGGTTCCTCTAAAGAGGTTTATCCTTGTTATGGATTTAAGGTTCGAACTGCAGCCACAAACCACCAGGAAACAAGGGTTACAGTCAGATGTCTGGTTTATTTTATGCTGTTGATGTTGATTGTCATGATGATTGCCACAGTCCTAAAAAAAAACCCATAAGTATTTCAAATAATGATTGGCCAGACGTACTTAACCATAATAATATTACATAAGAATTTAGATCAAAATTATCAATTAAATGTCATATCAATTCTTAGAAACATCATAATGACAATAAATTAAAAAGAAAGTGTTACTTACATTGAAGGCTACTCAAAAGACACAAACAATACAAACACTCCATCAGCAGACAAAGAAAAGAGGGAGGTCCTTTTCCAGGCCTCTGTTTATAAAGTCGGAGGCACTACAACAAACCGCTGGACCACCACTCGATGCTCCCTTGTGGAGATAAAGGGCAATAAGTTTGCAGTTTCTAACCATCCTCATGAATAAACTTAAATCATCATCTGTCCTGCACGGTTTGTGTTTCAGGAGGTGATGATCAGTGTGGGGGATGTCGGGACAGACTACGAGCACGGTGTTCAGCTGCTGAAGAAACTCAGCGAGTTCAGAGGGACAGGCGCTGGGGTGAGTCCTCTGATAAGACAGACTGTCCTGTAGCCATGAGTCGTAGGTTTGATCCCCACAATAGTAGCTGTCAGTCACACTTGACGTGCCTTCTTTGGGTATCCAGGTCCTTGTAAGTTACCCTCGACAAGAGTGCCCAAACTCAAGATACATGGATTGCAGTTGTATCCACAGAGAATCCACGGATCAGGGCGGGTTGGGTCATAAAAATTCGGATTAAAAGCAGGTGGCTTAAAAAAACCTTCATTTTATTAAATACTTGCAGCAATGATGAATCACGGTGATGAAAATCCCCAAAACATGGCTTTGGACACCATCCAAGTGTCTTATGCAGAATTATAAATAGCCACACTAGCATAGGACACTTGACTACAAAGTGTAAATGAACCGAAAAGGATGAACTGTCAGAAGGGCTCAGGGATCTCAGGCTACACAGAGACATGCTTTAAACATAAAAAGCAAAATTGAGATATCTTCTGTATGTGGAGCTGATGATAACGATGATGAAGGTTTATTTAACCCGTAGGAGGTGACGGTGGACGACGCCCACATCACCGCCATCAATACACTGGCAGCCAGACTGGAGAAGAGGCAGAGCGCCGATGAACTGCTCACTGTCAGACAGAGGAAACAGCAACTTAATGACAGGTAACACACTTATGCACACAAAATTACACTCAGTTTACACTCAGTACACTCTGTTTTCTCAGTTTACACAGAAACACCTCCTCCCTTCTCTCATCCAGGTGGAGTAAGTTCCATGGAGATCTGAGCAGTTACAAGAAGAAGCTGGAGGAGGCGCTGGTGGTCCACGCCCTCATCAGAGAGCTGGAGGAGGTCCGAGACAGAGCCAATGAGAAGGTTGGTAACACACCACTACTGTCAAACTGGACTAAACTTAGATTAGCAGAACCCATGTTGTTTAACTCCATACCATTGCCCTTGCCCTTGCCCTTTCTTGGACAAATTTTTGTGATTAGGCAGGGGATCATCATGGGAAAACAAAAGGTCAATGGTCAAAGCCAAATAGAAGTGGTAAACATCTTCTGAAAGCTGGCAACCTGAAGATGAAGATGCAGCTCAGCTCCGTGTCAAGTTATTCCAGTCATTAATCTGGAATAAACATTGTGTTTTGGTTAGGGATTTATTTATGTTTTTGTTTATTTAGTGTGTATTAGGGTTAGAACATTATAATGGAAGAATATGATGTTCATTCCCACGTTCAATTATGTGCCATAAATTTTTGCAGCAAACTTTAGGTTGATGACATTTAATACCCAGGTGATGTTTTCTGTCATTTTGTTTGAACATGGTCTTGCATGTCCATTTGCCTGTACAGATGCTGCTCCTGCAGGGTCAGGACTGTGGTTTTGATGTGGAGAGTGTGGAGAACCTGATACGACGACATGAGGAAACCGAAAGAGAGGCTGGGGTCATCCAGGAGAGGTCAAAGGTCGGCAAGAGTCATCGCTGAAGCTGGGGAACTAGCTCAAGGCTGCAACTTGTTTTACCTGGATTTTATACTCTAGAAATTTACTGGCTGTAAAAGGGTTTCAAGGAACCTGTATGGTCTCTTCAAATAACAAATGCACAGGTGCCCAAGGAGGTTCCTTGCGGAACTCCTTCATAAGGTTTTCATTTTTCCAGGTGGTAGCTCCTGGCATTTGGGGGAATTTTTTCAAGGAGTTCTTCTTAAGTTTGGTGTGGAACTTATAAATGCTTTCTGGTTACCTTTAGTTCTTACATGAGACCTTGATGAATGCCTAGTTCTCTTTTTGTAGGTCCCATACATGGTAGACATAGCATATTGATATGATGGCTTATACCGTCGTTTTGTATGTGTCAGTGAGCAAGGCACACACACAGTGGAGCATGGCACTGTAAGCTAGCCTTCAGCTTTGATATGGGAATATGTACATGTCCCAGTGATAGATATAGTAGATCCAGTGGCAAAGGAGCAGAACTTTGGTCCAGATCCTCACTGGACATGACACTGCTAACACAACAGAACTCTGCACCATTTGAACACCACTCATGGTCTGTTTCCTGCGCAGTTCTTTCAGCACGTCCTGTCCGAGAACTGAAGCTGAACACACCTCAACCACGCTTTCCCCTCCTCCACAGGTCCTGGACAGGGAGGTCTCCGATCACCTGAAGGCCCGATCGGTCATGACAGACAAACTGAAGAAAAAACAGAAGGAGGTCCAGTCTGCACTCAAGACGCTGGACAAGCAAGTGAAGCTCAGGTGATGATAATGATGAGCTTTATTATTAGTGTTAGTAGAAGCAGCAGTCAACAAGACAAGAGGAACCTGCTTCTACTTTGTTGGTTCTACTTTTTGCCATTTCCAAATTTCACAATAAAAGCTGCACCATGAAAAACTGCAGTGAGGACCAGCTAGACTCAACTGGCAAAACATGTGGAATAGGTGTGGGGAAAAATGGAAATGATCACAGCTAACACATTTACTGTTTGGAAAAAGAAACTCTGTAACTTTTACTCCCAGTACATTTTAAATGAGCTACTTTTTATTTTTACTTAAGTAGATTTTTACAGAAGTACTTACACTTCTGGGTAAGTAAAATATCATCAAAGTAAATTCACTTCAACTTGAGTAGTAACTTGTAGTACTCTTTCCACCTGTGGATATTGGTTGGTGTTTAGAATTTGGGGTAAACTGCGTCGTTGCAGCTGCACGTAAGTTTGAGACAAAAAAGTACAAAGGTTGCGTAACGAAGGGGCTTACAGCTGATTATGAACGTAGCAGATGGCTTCACAGGAGATTATGTTCCTTCAGGAAGGAGAAGCTCCAGGAGGCCCACCAGCTGCAGCTGTTTAAAGCCAACCAGCGCCTCCTGCTGGAGTGGAGTGTCAAGCAGAGCAGTGACATGGGAGAGAGGGGCCTTCCGAAGAGCAGGACTGAGGCAGACCGGCTCATAGTGGAGCATCAAGACTGGAAGGTGAATCCACACGGATGAAAATATAAAGCTGAATAACTGCAGTGGTAAAGGATAGACGTTTAGGTAGGAGATCAAGACTAAAAAAGCACTAAAGGAATTGAATAAAATGTAATAAATAATAAAAAAAATGAATTAAATTAAGAATAAATGGCTTGTGATAGATCTACAGAGATGTTCTGACTTTACAGATTTTACAAATTTATAGCCCAGTACTGCTGAGAAGGTGTTGACTTTTCACGTATTATCAGATTTGCAGATTATTTTATTGAAGAGGTGAAGTAATCATTTTGAGCATCTATCGACATATCGATTGTGCTGGAAAAGGTTGAAAATTCACCTTGAAAATATTTGAAAAGTGCTTGAATTTAAGGCTCAAACTAAAACTGTGATAGATTGGCAAGAAAGGAAAATGACGGCTTAAAGAAAGTACTGATTCTGGTTTTCTAGCCTTCTTTGTGGTTCCTCTGCCTGCTGAGCTCTGCCTTGGCTGTCCAGTGCATGAAGCTGTTTGTTTAAATCAGTGAATCAGCTTGTGCGGCCCCGCTGACACTGAAACTCTCCGCTGTGATTGGATGTTTCCAGACGGAGATAGATGCCCGCGCCGAGCGCATCGACTCTGTCCAGGACTTCGGTCTGGGTCTGGTCCGGTCGGGTCACAGTTTGAAGACAGAGATCCAGAAGGCCCTGAACCAACTGGAGGAGGCCAAGACCGGGTTGGACCGAGCCTGGATCAACCGCAAGACCACCCTGGAGCAGGCCCGCGCCCTGCAGGTACTGATCTGGGTGTACAGCAGTCACACATAAATAAAAATGCAACAAAAAAAAAATTAACATTAAAGGTATAGTATCATATATAGTATAGTATAGTAGATTTTCAGTGTCAACCATGCAGTATTAGAAATGCCAACACAAACCTTTCCTTGAATTAACAAATATTTAATTAACATGACTAAATTAGCAAAAAAAAAAACTGAAAATAAGCCAAGAAATAAATAAATAGAAATGAAACAGTATTCGTAATTATTAATGAAATGTATCTGTTTAAACACCAGATGAAATGAAATGAATTGAAATGAAAACTGTGATCCTTCTGTTGCCAAGGCAGTAAGGGCAGCATGCCACAAGTTAGTGTTTTTGTCTCTGTAAAACTAAATTAGAGACAGTTCCAGTGAACAGGGGAATGTAAATTAAAACCACATCATGGGACTCAAACATCGTGTCCTCTCTCCGCTCCACGCTGCAGATCTTCCTGAGCTCCGTGGAGCAATGTGAGAGCTGGCTCAGCAACAAGGAAGCCTTCCTGGCCAATCAGGACCCGGGGGTGAGTCACCTGCTCGTTCGATAAGTGACCTGACAGGCAGTTAGCCGAGCGGTCCGACACCCTGCTGTCTGCCTCTGTCTCCGCCCAGGGCTCGGTGACCGAGGTGGAGACGCTGCAGAGGAAACACGGCCAGTTTGAGGAGGCTCTGGAGGCCCAGACGGACCAGCTGGACCAGGTGGACAGACTGGCCCAGAACATGATCCAGCAGAGCCACTACGACACTGACAGCATCAGAGCCAAGAGCAAGGCACTCGCCACCAGGTAAACACAGGAAGAAGAACACAGCCAGGTAATAACATGACTGCTGAGAGGAGAAACAGTCAGCCAGGTAATAACATCACCGCTGAGAGGAAGAACAGTCAGCCAGGTAATAACATCACCGCTGAGAGGAGAAACAGTCAGCCAGGTAATAACATGACTCCTGAGAGGAAAAACAGTCAGCCAGGTAATAACATGACTGCTGAGAGGAAAAACAGTCAGCCAGGTAATAACATCACTGCTGAGAAGAAGAACAGTCAGCCAGGTAATAACATGACTGCTGAGAGGAAAAACAGTCAGCCAGGTAACAACATCACTGCTGGGAGGAGAAACAGTCAGCCAGGTAACAACATCACTGCTGAGAGGAAAAACATTCAGCCAGGTAATAACATGACTGCTGGGAGGAAAAACAGTCAGCCAGGTAATAACATGACTGCTGAGAGGAAAAACAGTCAGCCAGGTAATAACATGACTGCTGAGAGGTAAAACAGTCAGCCAGGTAATAACATGACTGCTGAGAGGAGAAACAGTCAGCCAGGTAATAACATCACTGCTGAGAAGAAAAACAGTCAGCCAGGTAATAACATCACTCAGCAGCAGCACATTGTTAGCGACTTGACAAAATAAATATACGCTCTTATTGTGAAAGTCCAGCTGAGCCCAGCAGGGGTTAATGAAAGCTGCTGTTCCCGTTCACATGCTGTTTCTCTGGCTAGCTAGCTAGCTAGCTGTAGCAGCCTCCAGGAAACAGAGAGCAGCAGTGCCAGGCTCCGCCCACAGCTCACCTGGTGAATTTTCATTGGTTTAAATGGTGATGGCAGCCTGCAGCATCACCAGCTACTGTTTAAATTTCATTTGTCTGCACAAGATTACTGTGCACCTGTGTGTTTACCTGTCTGTCTCTCAGTGTGTTAACACCTGCCTGTCTGTCTCTCAGTGTGTTAACACCTGCCTGTCTGTCTCTCAGTGCCTGTCTGCCTCTCGGTGTGTTAACACCTGCCTGTCTGTCTCTCAGTGCCTGTCTGTCTCTCGGTGCGTTAACACCTGCCTGTCTGTCTCTCAGTGCCTGTCTGTCTCTCAGTGCCTGTCTGTCTCTCAGTGCCTGTCTGTCTCTCAGTGCCTGTCTGTCTCTCGGTGTGTTCACCTGTCTGTCTCTCAGTGCCTGTCTGTCTCTCAGTGTGTTAACCTGTCTGTCTCTCAGTGCCTGTCTGTCTCTCAGTGCCTGTCTGTCTCTCGGTGTGTTAACCTGTCTGTCTCTCTGCAGGAGGAAGCAGCTGCTGCAGCAGAGTAAAGCTCGTCACAAAGCTCTGGACCAATCCCTGCAGCTGCAGCAGTTCCTGTCCAGCAGCTACCAGGTGCTCTACTGTACTCTATTGTACTCTACTGTACACTGCTGTACTCTACTGTACACTGCTGTACTCTACTGTACACTGCTGTACTCTCTCATACTCTGCTGTACTCTACTGTACACTGCTGTACTCTCTCATACTCTACTGTATTCTATTGTACTCTACTGTACACTGCTGTACTCTCTCATACTCTGCTGTATTCTATTGTACTCTACTGTACAATGCTGTACTCTCTCATACTCTACTGTATTCTATTGTACTCTACTGTACACTGCTGTACTCTCTCATACTCTGCTGTATTCTATTGTACTCTACTGTACACTGCTGTACTCTCTCATACTCTACTGTATTCTATTGTACTCTACTGTACAATGCTGTACTCTCTCATACTCTACTGTATTCTATTGTACTCTACTGTACACTGCTGTACTCTCTCATACTCTGCTGTATTCTATTGTACTCTACTGTACAATGCTGTACTCTCTCATACTCTACTGTATTCTATTGTACTCTACTGTACACTGCTGTACTCTCTCATACTCTGCTGTATTCTATTGTACTCTACTGTACACTGCTGTACTCTCTCATACTCTACTGTATTCTATTGTACTCTACTGTACACTGCTGTACTCTCTCATACTCTGCTGTAGTCTGCTATACTCTCCTGTACGCTGCTGTACTCTATTATACTCTGCCGTACTCTGCTGTACTTTGCTGTTCCCTGACATACTTTACTGCACTCTACTGCACTCTACTGTACTCTACTGTACTCTGCTCTTCTCGTATGTACTCTGTCGTACTCTACTGTCCTGTGCTGTATTCTCCTGCACTCTGCCGTACTCTACTGTAGTGTGCTTGTCTCTTCTGTACTCTACTATCTGTTCTCTTCTCTGTCCCTGAACTCTACTTCAGCCTGTATCTACTGGAGTCTACTCTGTTCTAGTAAAGCTATATTCTACTCTGCTTCACTTTACACGACCCCATGTCTTGTCTGGGTGTGTGTACACGTTTGTTCTAATGTAAGTGTGTGTGTGTGTGTGTGTGTCCTGCAGGTGTGTGTGTGGCTGAACGAGCGTAACGCCGTGGCGTTGGATGAGAACTGGAGAGAACCAACCAACCTTCAGGCCAAACTGCTCAAACAGCAGAGCTTCGAGGCCGAGATCCTGGCCAACCGCTACAGGGTGGACGCACTCATCCAGGTACACAGGGCGTGTGTGTGTGTGTGTGTGTGTGTGTGTGTGTGTGAAAAATAAATGACCTGCCAGTCAGCTAGTAAATTAATGTCAAATCACAGTAAAAGTGATACTGACGACCTGAGACCTAAAGACATCAGAGACACTGTAAAAGTCTTGATGTGATGATGTGAACTAAAAACATCAGCTGATTAAAGTTCCTTATCTTTTGGTGAGCCACAAAAACAAACGCAGAGAAACACCAGATTCAAGTGAAGGAGGAAACCGGGGGTTCACTGAGAGGCGGCTTTTCGATGCTGGACCTCTGAGCAAAATACAGTTGTTTTTTTTAACTTTACCTGCTGAACACACTTATCCCTCCGTCTGTCGTGTCTTTAACCTCCGTATTTTTTTTTTTAATCCTGCAATGGCCCTAACATGCGATTGCACTGATAATGTGTAAAATGTCCCGTTTATCTATGGGACTTTGAATTGAGGAAACTTTAAATGTGAGTGTCCTGACGTGTCGCCGTCTGCAGGAGGGAGAGCGGCTGCTGGCCGGCGGCCACCCGGCAGAGGAGAAGCTCCGCCCACGACTCAGAGAGCTGAGCGACGGCTGGGACGCCCTGATCCACAACTGCCAGGAGAAGAAAACACGCCTGCAGCAAGCCTACCAGGTACACACACACACACACACACACGCACACACACACACACACACACAGCAAGTTTATTACAGTTAACTAAAACTAAGTAAAGACTTTTTTTTTTTCACTTTGGCTTTTCGATGGACCCCGGTGGGCGTCAACGTCGGTTAATGATGTCGACATTTCAACGGGTCGACTTTTAGGTTAATAGTCCAGTAATTTTAGGCCAAAATTGGGGTCGACCTAGGACAAATTGCAAGAGAAGCAAACTCAACTGATTCTGTATCCTCAGTTTGTCCTGAGTGAGGGGAAAAAAGTCCCAAGGAATCCCATTGGTGGAAAGTTTTGAAAATCACCTTTTTATGACCACATATTACCAAAAAACACTGTTTTTAACACACAGGGGAAAGGGGTTCAACATTTTACTTTCAGGTATCACTATAAAAATTCACA
Organism: Myripristis murdjan; assembly: GCF_902150065.1. NCBI lineage: Eukaryota > Metazoa > Chordata > Actinopteri > Holocentriformes > Holocentridae > Myripristis > Myripristis murdjan. Next base: position 1,968,719 of record NC_044001.1, on the reverse strand, counting down.
AGTTGATTACACACACAAAGACAAGAAAAAAAGGCAATTACAAGTTCTTTGAATTATTCTGTTTACACATGCATATCACACATTATCTGATTTGATATGCGCTAATAAGGAATATAAGGAATAAATGCCAGAACAGATATTTAAACAGGGAATTAAAAGGTTACTATATATACAGTAACCTTGAATTAAAAGGTTACTATATATATGGTAACCTTTTAATTCACTGTTATATAGTAAGCTTTTAATTCAAGGTTACTGTATATATAGTAACCTTTTAATTCACTATTTAAATATCTGTTCTGGCATTTATTCCTTATATTCCTTATTAGCGCATATCAAATCAGATAATGTGTGATATGCATGTGTAAACAGAATAATTCAAAGAACTTGTAATTGACTTTTTTTCTTGTTTTTGGGTGTGTAATCAACTTGTGAATTTTTATTGTGATATCTGAAAGTAAAATGTTGAACCCCTTTCCCCTGTGTGTTAAAAACAGTGTTTTTTGGTAATATGTGGTCATAAAAAGGTGATTTTCAAAACTTTCCACCAATGGGATTCCTTGGGACTTTTTTCCCCTCACTCAGGACAAACTGAGGATACAAAATCAGTTGAGTTTGCTTCTCTTACAATTTGTCCTAGGTTTTTTCATAAAATGACTGGACTATAATGCCGTTGTGTCTGGTAGCATAAACAAATCCTTACTACATTTGGGCGTTTTGAAAGCTGCAGCTGTGCGTGTTGCGTTTCAGGCGCTGCAGTTCCAGCGCTCCCTGGACGACATGGAGGAGTGGGTGGGCTCCGTGGAGAGGGAGCTGGCCAGTGAGGACTGTGGAAGCGACCTGCCGTCCGTGGGCCGGCTGCTGAAGGCTCTGCACGGGCTGGAGGAGGAGCTGGACGGACACCGAGACAGAATCCAGGTCGAGATCTCTGCCTGTGTTCTGCACGAGCTGCACCGACTGCAGGAGAAAACACGTTTGGGAAAAATCTGGTTTTGGCAGGGATTTCTTTGTGGTTAATATTGCAGCAAATGCATCAGATTTTTTTAAGTTTAATTTGCTCTTTTTGTTTGTTTTGTTTTAAATTAACAGAGCCTGGTGGACGCAGCAAAAAGCTTCCAGTCTCAGGGAAACTTCTTGGCTGAGGAGATCCAGACCAGAGTGGCACACACCATCAGCAGGTCCGATATCTGTGGATATGTATTTAACCCCTTAAATGGTTCATACCATTTGTTTGCACAGATTTGGTGCAAATTTTAACCATTTTTGGCTACTCAAGAATAAATAAAAATTCATCCAAAACACCACATTAGGGCACCAAGACCCGCAGAAACACCACAGAAAAATTCAGGCTTTGATTTGGTGTCAAAAACTCTTGACATCTGGAGGTTTCTGTAAGAAATATTTTTTGACAATTGGATGGCGAGCGTTCTGTTGTGGAAATGTGTCAGAAACTCGAAACGTGACAGACTATAATATACAGTAATATATACAGCCCTGTGATATGAATATTTAGGATAAAGCTGCACTAAAATGATGATGAATGTCTAGTAATGAATTAGTAATGCAGGAATGACATGAGTTAATCTTTGCTGTTTTATAAGTCTTAACACTAAAATGATGGGACCCCTCCCCCCACTTTTTTGCACTGCCTGTATGAGCGGTGCTATGTAAATAAAGCATTACTGTTATCAGTAAATGTTAATATTTGGCTGTCCTGCTCACCTGTCAGGTTCACGGGGCTGTCGCGGCCCCTGCAGAGTCGCAGGGAAACCCTGGAGGCCTGGCAGCTCCTGTTCCAGTTCAGCAGAGACCTGGAGGAGGAGGTGGCCTGGCTGAGCGACCGCCTGCCGCACGCCGCCGCCAGAGACTGGGGAGACACGCTGGGCAGCGCGCAGCAGATGGTTAAAAAACACCAGGTACTCACACACTCACTCACCTTCTCCTGCTCTTTGTAGTAACATCTGCATGTTGTAATAACTTCAGCCTCATGTTGAAATAAAAACCTTGAATACAAAACGTAATACATTTTCCAGATCTGCCCACAGAGTGCAGGGGAGGCACTGATCAGGTGTTACAGGCTGTGTGGTCATATGGGCTGGAGGACTTTGCAGGGTATCCGCGGGGTCTTGAAAAGTATTAAAAGGTGATAAATCAATTTTGGGAAAATTAAGACCCTTAAAAAGTATTAAAAAGTCTTATCACGACTTTATAAAGTCTTTTCTGAATTAGCTGTCCAAGAGTTTGAGTCCCAAAAACATCGTAAAAGTGTGTGAATTTATTCATTTTTATTAAAAAACAAAGATGAACAGGTACATAAAAAAATAGGCTAGTGTGGGTGCGTTCGTAAATCGTCTCTGAGAGCGCCAGAGCGGGCGGGCGGGTGGAAATTCAGAAGCACAAAGTACGCTCTGGCGCTCCCAGTGCATATAACGAACGCACCGAAATGTGACATGAATCCATGCGTTCAACTTAACTAGGGCCGAATCACGGAGTTAGCCAAATAAAAAGGAATCTATTTTTTTTTTTTTTTTTTTGAACTTTATTTTTTTTTAAGTAGTAACACAGTACAAACAGTACAAAAGTTCCTTGACAACATCAAAAATTATATATGAGTGCATCGGACATGACAAAAAGACAAAACAAAACAAAAACCAGTAGGGTCTAGAAGGCTGAGTATACTGAATCAGAGAGAAATAATAAATAGACAAATAAATAGGCAGATAGACATTTAGGACAATCCAGCATAATGTGGGATTCTCTTCAGTTAGAGAGATATCTAGCTATAGGTAGCCACCTCCTCCCAAAGACATCAGACCTTAGTTGTAATTGAGCAGTTAAAGCCTCCATTCCATACACCTCCCTCAATTTCTCTTTCCACTGTGCCACTGTAGGTGGCTGTGGATTCAGCCATTTTATTGTTATCATTTTCCTAGCAGTCATCAGGAGTATATGTAACAAGTGCTTTTGGTCTCTAGTGTACATGCCTTCAGGAGCTAGATCAAACAGAAACTGACTTGGAGTAAATATTATATTAATATCCAAAACATTATCAATCTCCCTCTTTACCCCCCTCCAGAAAGGAATAATCTTTGGGCAGTCCCAAAATATATGTGAGTGGTCACCAACCACTCCACATCCTCTCCAACAGTATATTGCAGTTGGGTTATCTAGAGATTTAGAGACAACAGAAGGTGTCCTAAAAAACCTTGTTTTCATCTTCCAATCGAACTCCTTCCACATGTTACTATTAATACCTCTGTGACATCCACTACAAATTGTTTCCCACTCCTCATCCTCAATTATAATATTTAACTCCAGCTCCCATTTATTTTTTATATAAAAAGTATTGTCTGATGTATCTAGTAACAGATTTCTGTATATGTGGGAAACATGTTTTTTATTGGGTATCTGATTATTAATTATATTGATGAAGTAAGATTCTATGTTGGTTGGAGCATTTCTAATTATATTCCAGTCTACATGGTTTGTGATGTAGTGTCTTATTTGAAAATACCGGAACATATCCCTTTGGGGTAAAAAAAAATTATCTTGGAGATATGCAAATGGCTGTATACCAGTGTCACAGAGCAACTGGTCAATGACCTTTAGGTTTCTCCCTGCCCAACTCTTAAAAGTGATATCTGTTGTTGAGGGGGGGAAGTCCGGATTTCCAGCGATCTGCATAGCCCTTGAAAGGGCGACTGTCCCTCTTATTCTCTTTTGGACTGTTGACCATATTTTCAAGGTGTGTTTCACCCATATATTTTTGATTTCATGTTTCTTCTGAGACTGCTTATTCAAAAACACTAAGGAGGATAAAGGTAATACTTGCAATGAGTTCTGTTCAATGTCTACCCACCCTGATTCCGAATCGTTGTTGACCCAAGCTACCACTGCTGTTAATTGTGCAGCCCAATAGTAATATTTCAAGTTAGGAAGGCTGAGTCCACCCCTGTCCTTCCCAAGAGTGAGCGTTTTAAGCCTCACCCTTGGTTTCTTATTTTGCCAAATGAATTTAGATATAAGCTTGTCCAGCATATTGAAGGCTGATGTTGGGATCCCGACTGGGAGAGACTGAAACAAGAACAGAATTCTGGGAAGTAAATTCATTTTAACAGCCTCCACTCGGCCCAATAGAGATAATGGTAGGACATCCCATCTTGCCAATTCATTTCTAAATATCCCAAATATTTTTTTGTAATTCGCCTGGTATAGTTGTGCTACCTGGGGAGTGAGTGTGATCCCAAGGTATCTGAAACCCTGTTTAGATCTGCGAAAGGCCACAATATCATCAAGCTGGCTAGGCCATGCCCCGGACACCATCATCGCTTCTGATTTACTGGGATTAACTTTATAACCGGATACCAAGCCATATTCATTTAGGCTTTGCAGAAGAGCCGGGATTGAATGGGAGGGATTTTCAATGAATAACAATATGTCATCTGCATATAAAGCTATTTTATGTTGGTTTCCCCTCTCATCCCTTATTCCTTGTATAAGGGGGTTACTTCTAATCAATTCTGCAAGAGGCTCAATGCTAAGTGCGAACAGGGCTGGTGAGAGTGCATCCCCCTGCCTTGTGCCCCGTCCCAGCTCGAAGAAATCAGAGCATTGGCCATTAACTCTGACTCTTGATCGCGGGTTCATATAAAACACTAATCCAATTCAAAAAAGTTTCATTGAAGCCCATATGAGCCATTGTTTGCTCCAAAAACGCCCAGTCTAGTCTATCAAATGCTTTCTCAGCATCTAAACTGAGAAGCATTGATGGAGTCTTTCTACCAGAGGCTATAAATTGTAAATTTAGAGCTCGTCTGACATTATTGGTGCCCTGCCGTCCAGTTATGAACCCAGTTTGATCACTGTTAACTAATTTACGGATGTATCTTTGTAATCTATTTGCCAAAATGGAGGTCAGGATTTTTAAATCCTGGCAAAGCAAACTAATCGGCCGATATCCTGTACATTGAGTAGGGTCCTTTCCGTCTTTGTGTATAACTGTGATGATTGCCTCTGCCCAGGTTTTTGGGGGGTCCTTTTCATCCAGTGCGTAGTTATAAACCCGACATAAAATTGGGGCTAGCTCATCAACAAAAGTCTTGTAATATTCCCCAGTGTATCCATCAACACCTGGGGATTTACTATTTTTTAATTTACTGATACTATCTATTATTTCCTGTACTGTTATGGGGGAGGATAGCAACTCAGACTCATCCTGTGATAATCTGTTCAATTGGATTGAGTCTAGAAAGTTTGTTATTTTTTTCTCCTTCCCAGTCACTTCTTGACCTTCATATAATTTTTTATAATATGCAGCAAACGCCTCTGCTACTTCTTTTGGTTGAGAGGTAATTCTATTTGTGTCGGGGTGTTTAATTTTAGGTACCACACGGTTTGATTGAGCTTTCCGTAACTGAAAAGCCAATAATCTACTCGCTTTATTCCCCATTTCATAATATTTTCTTTTTGTAAATCTGAGCATTCCCTCTGCTTTATATGTGAGGAAATCATCTAATTTTTGTCTCTCCTGTTTTAACAGTTCTAATGTGATCCTTTTTCTTGATATTTTGTGTTCTTTCTCTAGCCTGATAATTTCAGTCTCTAGTTCAAGTCTCTTAGCTTCCCTCTGTTTTTTAAGTCTCGATGTAATTTGAATGATGTGTCCCCTGACAACAGCTTTGGCACCATCCCATAAAATAGATGGAGTAACGTCTCCAATGTCATTTAAATCAAAATATTCTTTTAGCCTGTCACGTAGTTCCTGTTGGATAAGGGGGTCATTCAATATTGAGACATTAAGTCTCCAATATCTGATTTGTTTTTCTTGACCCAAGTTTATTTTCATCACAATGGGACTATGATCTGACAAAGTTATAGGTTCTATTTTGCATTCTGTCACTCTGTGCACATCAGCCTTTGAAACAAGAAACATATCTAATCTGGAGTAACTCCCATGAACTTGGGACCTATATGTATAGTCTCTGTCTCTGGGGTGATGATATCGCCATACATCAATCAAGCCAAGTCCATCCATCATTCCCAGAACAGTAGTTGTTTTTCTAGTTCTAGGTCCCTTTTCAGGAGGTAATCGGTCCGTATTTGAGTTTAGTACACAATTATAGTCCCCCCCAACCAATATGATTCCTTTCCCCTCATCCGCCAGTTTGGAGGCTATTTTCTTGAAAAAGAGGGGACAGTCCTCATTTGGAGCATATAAGTTCAAAAATGTAAATCTGTTCTCACCAATCGTACCTATCACCATGATATATCTACCTTCCTTGTCTTTTAACACTTTCTCACAATTAAAGAAAACATTCTTTCTAAATAAAATAGCGACACCTCTTTTCCTCCCTCCTTCATGAGATGCACTGTATATTTGTTCCACCCAGTCTCTCTTTAGTTTTAGATGTTCTGCTTCGGAGAGATGTGTCTCCTGTATCATTGCAGCTGAACAATGTAGAGCTTTAAGTTGGTTAAGAATTTTTTTCCTTTTGATTGGATTTCCCAGACCCTTTATGTTATAACTAACTACAGTTAGATCGTTCATATTACACTTATTTCAATCCTTACTGTCGGGATGTTTTGTAGTCAACTTATACATGACAAGTGCACCATCATCTGTTGTAGAAGACCTATGAGTTGTCAAGGATGTAACACAAAACAAAACAGAAACTATACACATTTCCCAACAAAAAACATTAGAACTCAAACACAACAACCTGGCTTCCAAGTCCTCAACTGGCCTATCTCCAGTAGTGGCCAGTCCCCGTGTAGGATTGGGCAGAGGGTGGCGGGAGCCCTCCGGGATAGTGTCACATCGTGCGGCAGACCCTTCCTGTCGGGTTAACTGCTGCAGCCCCATAGTGGCTGAGTGTAAATCACTCATAATAAGTCAGTTACAGCCGATGCCACAAACCAAAACGACCAACTAATACACTGTTGTTACATTCTGGACTCAGCAAAGTGTAGATAAATATAAATAAGAGAAATATAAACTTAAAACAGTGTTTTTTTAAAAAAAGAAGAAAAAGGATATGTATATTTAAAACATATAGCCCAACACACCATTATCATTAAAGGTAATAAGACCAATTAACTATAACCATTTACCATTAACTTATTTGTTGCTACTCAACTGTCTAGTTAACATGGAGAAACCTTACTTTTTGCCCAGTATTTCTCCTCTCTTCAGTGAAAAAAGAACCTGCAGTCTTTCTCTGTAAACATGTTGACATTCCGTCCTCCTCGGTTGGCAGCCCGTCTCTCCCATCTATGTCTGGCCAACTCGCGCTCTACTTTATCCCTCTCGTCAACTCGGATCTGGATGTTGAGGTCTTTAAGCACCTGTGCTGCGTCCATCACCGTCTGGAAAGTTTTTTCCTCAGATCCCACCATCATCCTCAGTCGGGCTGGGTACATGCACTTCGCTTTCACATTTTTCTCCTTGAGCTGTTTCACAACATATCTGACCTGAGCGCGTTTCTTCTGTAGTTCCGGCGAGTAGTCATTATCAAAGTAGATCTGTTTCTCACCCAATTTCACTGTGCGCTGTCTCCAGGCGTGCTGTAGGATTTGTTCCTTCACTGTGAAGTCCGCAAATTTAATCACGATGGATCGAGGCGGATCGTTTTCTTTCGGTTTTGGCATGAGTGCTCTATGCGCCCGGTCAATCCTGATGTCGTCTTCGGTTAACGGCAGATTAGTCAGCACCGTCGGCAGTAGCTTTCTAATGAAGGCGACCATGTCTCTCCCCTCGCTTCCTTCAGGAACCTGATACAGCCTTAGGTTTTGTCTTCTGTGCCTATTCTCAAGATCCTCACACCGTTCAAATAATTCTGCCTCGCGTTGCAGTAGGAAGGCGATGGCTTTTCCGTGGGCTGTGTTGGTTTCCTCAGTGGTTGTTATGCGCTCCTCCGCATCAACGACCCTCTCTTCCAGCTTTGTTAGTTGTGCACTCAAACCTCCAACTGATGTTTCAAGCCTTGTGAATGATTCCTTAGTTTGGCCCTCAAATTCCTTTACATCCCTCCTCATCTGTAGAATGTCCCCCCGTATTTCTCGGTTCGACTGAGCGATAGCTTGTAGCATCCCCTCCAGGTTGTTAGCGGCAGTTTCAGTTGCATTGCCAGCGCTAGCTTCGTCGGGGTTAGCAGGCTTGATAGCATCAGTTAACTCCGATGATTTTTCATCCCCTTCTCTGTTTCTAAACTGATATCTAGCGAGTCTATCGGTAGCGCTCGTTTTTGTGGTGTCGTTGGGCATATTTTTGCTGAGTGTTGTTCAAATATCGTTTTGGTAAGTTGGCTAATCAGCAGAGCTCAAATTTATGCGTCCTACATGAACTTGGCGCCGCCGGAAGTCCCCAGGAATCTATTTTTTAACGCGGAATTTGACATAATTTGAATGAAATGCTGTTTTTGTGTGGAATATGAACGTATGTCTGGGGAAAATTACATGGAGGGAAGCAAATCTGGGTGGCACAACCCCTCCAGTCGTTTCACCTGCACCTGCACCACCAAGAAAAAAAAAAACATTACAACACCTGCACCGGCACCGTACCAGTCCAAAAGGCAAAGAAACTCTCCAGCTACAGCAGCGCACTGACATAGATTGTGTAACAAAGCGAAGAGTCGCCACTCCGCTCTATTTTCACTGGCTAACAGCAGCACACTGACAGCTTAGCTTGTCTATTCAGAGAAGAGCTATCACTTTGGCTTATTTTTCAATCTATGTTATCACAGGCATACTGCTGCTCATGGTAGTTGAATTGTTAGGTCCGTTTGATAATTAATTTACATTTTTAAAACAAATAATAATTTAGCATCTACTCCTTCAAGATAATTTATTATATTCTACAGCTCATAAACATACGCTAACACTACATACCGAGTGTTTGAGCAACATATCTCCTCTGTGCTACAAAAGATCCGTGGTAAAAAGTACTCTGTTGTTGTGCGCTGACGTATTAAAAAATATTGAAAGGGTCTTGAAAAAGTCTTAAAAGGGTATTAAAATTAACTTCAAGATTCCTGCATATACCCTGCTTTAAAGGAGGGGCCGTGACACACATGACACACACGTATTCTTTAGAATAGTACAATTTACTGCAGTCAAGCTCAGTTTCATTTAAGTAAATAAGGTGTGTGTTGTACTAAGTTATTAGTTGTATGAAGTTGTTATAAATTACAGAGTGACCAGCTGGTTAACCATCTGACTGACTGATTCAGTCGCTCTGAAACAGGACGAGTGACTGACAGACTAATCAGCTGGCTGAGCGAGTGACTAACTAACAGACTTTAATAAAATTGTTTGCTCCATCTTATCTGCGGTTCCAGGCTCTGTGAGAGGGACCCCAGAGGGATTAGTGCTAAATAAAGACAGAGGACTGCGAATGGTCTCTTTGATTGTGATTGTGTGTTTTCAGGCGATGATGCAGGAGATCTCGAGCCGCGCCCCACTGGTCCAGGCGGTCCAGGAGGCGGGACAGAGTCTGGTGAGGAGTCTTTCACTTTTTCTGTCTTTTGTTTGTTTGTTAGTTTGTTTTTTGAACAAAACCTGGACCAAACCTGACACTCTAAAACTGAAGCAAACCATTTTCTGGGTGAATTTGTGATCGTACACACTGGCATGCTAAAAGGAAGTAAAATCAGGAGGATTTTGATGTGAAAATGCTTGAACTTTATTAAAAAAGAGGATATTTTGGCATTTATTGTGGAATAAACTCTATATTATGATGTGAAGAATTGATTAGCAAGGGGAAAAGGTAGTTTTCCTTTACCTGTGAGGTTGCTGTTTTCCTCCCTCAGGTCAGAGGTCGGCACTTTGCGTCTCATGACATCAGGGAGCGTCTGGAGGAGCTGAGGAGCCTCTACGAGCAGCTGAGGACCGAGGCTGAGAACAAGGGCAAGCTCCTGCAGGAGGCGCTCAGCATCCACACCTTCCTCACTGAGGTACGCTGTGTGTGTGTGTGTGTGTGTGTGTGTGTGTGAAAGATGCAGGAGGTGGGTTATGCAATATGATGATGTTTATCATCCCAGTATAGAAAAACGTTTCATGTTTTGCTTTGTTTTGTTTATTTTGTGGTGTCAGAGATCAGCTCACTGTGGGAAGTTATTTTCTCCAACACCTGTGGCTGCGTTTTAACAGAAAAATGAAATGGCTCGGGTAACTGACTGAAGAAATGCTGCTGCATATGGTGCATTCATGGCACTGTTGCTAACTGGGAAAAAATTGCGCCAGCATCTGGAAGCATGTACAGATAGACACATTACTCATGGTCATATTTTATATTTTGTTTAGAGTTAAATTGGTTCAAAATAAAAGGAGAAAAATAATAAAATACAAAGTACTTTTTGTCAACAGTGTAATTCAAAATCTAATGTGAAATAGGCCTTTCCATGTGGTCATTTTATGTAAGCTGTTTATTCATGTAACTTACAGAAAAAGTGCGATATCCCAAAATGCAGGTCTGCGCTCCCAAAATGCAGGTTTACTGGTGGTTCCCAAAATCTCTAAAACCAGATCGGGGGGCAGATCCTTCCAATGCCAGGCTCCCCGTTTGTGGAACAATCTTCCTATCTCAGTTTGGAGGGCAGATTCACTCTCTATCTTTAAGAGTAGACTTAAAACTTTCCTTTTTGACAAAGCTTATTAGTCCAGTAATTTTAGACCAAAATTGGGGTCAACCTAGGACAAATTGCAAGAGAAACAAACTCAACTGATTTTGTATCCTCAGTTTGTCCTGAGTGAGGGGAAAAAAGTCCCAAGAAATCCTATTAGTGGAAAGTTTTGAAAATCACCTATTTATGACCATATATTACCAAAAAACACTGTTTTTAAAAGGTTACTATATATACAGTAACCTTGAATTAAAAGGTTACTATATAACCGTAAATTAAAAGGTTATTATATATATAGTAACCTTTTAATTCACTGTTTAAATATCTGTTCTGGCATTTATTCCTTATATTCCTTATTAGTGCATATCAAATCAGATAATGTGTGATATGCATGTGTAAACAGAATAATTCAAAGAACTTGTAATTGGCTTTTTTTCTTGTCTTTGTGTGTGAAATCATCTTGTGAATTTTTATAGTGATATCTGAAAGTAAAATGTTGAGCCCCTTTCCCCTGTGTGTTAAAAACAGTGTTTTTTGGTAATATATGGTCATAAATAGGTGATTTTCAAAACTTTCCACCAATGGGATTTCTTGGGACTTTTTTCCCCTCACTCAGGACAAACTGAGGATACAAAATCAGTTGAGTTTGTTTCTCTTGCAATTTGTCCTAGGTTTTTTCATAAAATGACTGGACTATATTGTTAGGGTCGGCCCAGGTTGCCCTGGACCAGCCCTTAGTTATGCTGCTGTAGGCCTAGACTGTCGGGGGACTTCATATCACGCTCTGAGCACTTTCCTCTCTTCTAATCTTCCTCTTCCCTCTTCCTTTCTTCTTCTTCCTGTCCCCCCCATACCCTTTTTTTTTTTTTTTTTTTTTTCTGTGCAAGCTTGTTCCAGAGTCCACTGCCCCTTTGCTTTCGTTGTGCTTTTTGTGTCTTGTCTAGGTCAAACTGTCCTGCTCATCCTGGAAGGTCATCCAGCTGCAGATGAGAAGGCTGGATGCTGCGTGTCACTTCCATCTAGATTACCTGTTCAGGATATCCTGCTGTTTCTGCTGTTGTCTGCTGTCCCAGTTTGTCCCTATCTCCCTGTCTCTGTCTCCTTGTCTCTCTCTCTCCCCTCCCACCCAACCGGTAGAGGTAGATGACCGCCCGCCCTGAGTCTGGTTCTACCTGAGGGTTCTTCCCGTTAAAGGGGAGTTTTACCTTGCCACTGTCGCCAAGAGCCAAGAGCTCAGGAGGGAATCTGTTGGGTTTCTTGTTTCTCTACTATAATTTGTGGAGTGTGGTCCTTACCTGCTCTACCTGTAAAGCGTCATGAGATAACATCTGTTGTGATTTGACGCTATATAAATAAAGTTTGATTGATTGATTGATTGATTGATATGTATGGCTATCAGGATATGAAATGACCGATATCAGGATATGAGATTTTGGGCCCTATCTTGTGCCACCCGCTACCCGTGAATTGTGGATTTAGGAACTTCCGCTATCCCTAAACGGTATCTTGCGCCCACGCTACCCGCTATCCGTTATGCCGACTGCATCATTTGCGCCTGGAGGTGTGTCCGTGGGCGTGTTTCATGCGCTATCCCTAAAATTGCTATCTTGCACACACACTTTAGGGATAGCGGATAAATTAGCGGTTAAGATAGCGGTTTGGGCTGTTAGGAGAGCGCGTCCAGGCGGCTTCAATGCGCGCCCCGACGGAGCCTCACCACGCACACGGTCGGACTGATACCGGGACGCCGCCGGAATGGACTGAGTATATTACTCATATAGACTGTTTAGAGGAAAGACTGTTTTAATTGGACACTTACGCAGGCACGTTTTATTGTTTCATCATAAGCCAGCAGCTGTGCTATATTTTTATTTTTCATATTTTATTTGCCCAATCTACCTTGTCAATAAATTAGTTTACACATAGTTCCACCTCTGCCTCTTGTGTGTGTGTGGTGTGACCCGGGGATTTTACTCAATCAGTACAACCTTGTGTATGTGTGCTTGCGAGTGCCCATGAGTTTGTATGTTTTGGATAAATGACAAAACGGCCAGAAGGTTGGTAAGGCAACCCACCTCATCCTCGGGCCCTGAGCTCACCCCAAGTCCGTCTGGCTGCCCAGGTGTCGGAGCTGGAGTTGTGGCTGGAGGAGCAGCAGGTGGCGCTGGAGTCCCGGGACTGTGGGAAGAGCGAGGAGGCGACGCAGGGCCTGCTGAGGAGGCTGGACTCCCTGAACGTGGAGCTGGAGAACCAGAGGACGACGGTGGAGAGGCTGCAGGAGACCGGAGCCTCGCTGCAGCATCTGGGACATCCAGACAGGTACACAGAGAGGACGGACGTCCAAACGGGCACACGTACGGATTAGGAGGGTTCCTCAAACATCCCCTTGTGTAGGCGCTATATTTTGGAAGGGGAATGCCTCTGAAATCGCCCACAAGCGAGAGCCATTACCTCAGACCACCAGCTCCTCCGGGTCCTTGGTCTGCATGTTTTGGTCATTCAGTTTTCCTTTCAGAAACGGGTTATTTATTCATTTATTTTAGATTATTTTCTTGGCATTTCTGCTTTATTTGATAGTCACAATAGAGAGAGACAGGAAAGGAGAGGGAATGATATTTATTTATTTATCTATTATTTATTTATTTATCTTTTTTTCTGTATTCAGTATATCTCATTGTATTCTAAAAGCCTGACCAGGGACAAAGACTGCAAATTAGCTGAAGCTAGACGTCTTATATACATCACATTTTCCCTTTTTTGTGGCAATGTTGTTTGTATCGCCCCTGTCAAATAAATATTAAATAAATAAATAAATAAATATTGCCCTGTGATGGACTGGCGACCTGTCCAGGGTGTCTCACTGCCTTCGCCCTATGTGCGCTGGGATAGGCTCCAGCACCCCCCCGCGACCCTAGTGAGGATAAGCGGTTTAGAAGATGAATGAATGAATGAATAAATAAATATGCAGCAAAGGGCCTGTGCTCTGATTTGACCCCGGGACGCTGCGGTCAGGACTCAGCTGCATGCATTTTATGCATTCTGTGGCTCCGTTATGTGCTTGATATGACCAAAGACACAGTTACCATGGTTACAACATGAGAAGCTGCAAGGCAGAATACGGTCATCTTGATGTGTGGATAGCAAAATAAATGCAGAGTTTTGTTTTTCTGTGGCACTGAAGTCACTGAGAAAACATGTATGACTCTGTTGTTTACTGAGTCCCTCAGTGTGGGAAACAAATGAGAGTACAGACGCTGGAACACCACATGTAGGCGTCTACCCTCTTCCCATTCAAACAGACGGGACTCTCAAAACTCTGACGTTGGGAAAATCGTTATTTTCTGACAAGCGTTGTGGTAGATGGATGTCATTTTAACTGCAGTTGCAGCATTGCGCCGATGCGGTGGCGCTGTATCAACAAGACTGCACCGGAAGTCGCTGCCAAAACTGCCAAAGAGGAAGAACAGAGCCGAGAAAGGGTTTTGTTTTGTGTTTCGGTTTCTTCGCTAGTGTGTGTGTTAATCGGCATCCTGGTAGTGGAAGTGAAAATGCAGCTTAGTTTGACTGCTATATGATGATACACGACGAGCTCACACACGCTGCCGATCTGTGCGGCGTGTGTGTTTGCCCGCTCACGTGTGAATTAAAGGATCTTGTCAAACCAACCGACCTCTCAAATTTCCACTTTCCCAGCCCTCCTCTTAGCTAGCTGTTTGTGTTTAAAACACAGTTCAGTAAGTTAAAAAAAAAAAAAACTGCCAGTGGAACAAGGAAAATGATCCTGAAACAAGTGAAAGTGTCTAAAAACAACTTACTTTTTAGGCGACTGTCTTATTTTACCGGGATTTCCAGGCTACAGCAGCGCACTGACATAGATTGTGTAACAAAGTGAAGAGTGGCCACTCCGCTTTATTTTCACTGGCTAACAGCAGCACACTGGCCTAGCTTGTCCATTCAGAGAAGAGGTATCACTTTGGCTTATTTTTCAGTCTGTGTTATCACATGCATACTACTGCTCATCCATTGGTAGCTGAATTGTTAGGTTTGTTTGATAAGTAATTTACATTTTTAAAATAATAATAATTTAACATATTGTTCACATAAACATACACTAACACTAAATACCGAGTGTTTGAGCAACATATCTCCTCTGTGCTCCAAAAGGTCCGTGGTAAAAAGTATGATCAGGATGGTACCACCTCTGCCTCAATTTGAGTCAGGAAAAACCCTGTAATTAGTCTTCAGTTTTAGTCGGGTACCCACGTTTGTTCAGGAATGTTAGTTGGACATCTGTCTTCTAAGATCTTGACGATCATGCATCCTGAGGCCGTAACACTAAAATCAGTAAATACCACTGAATGATGTTGATTCCACTGTGAAGCCTCTCGTCATGAGGAGCCTGTCTCAGTTCTCCTGTCTGTTTCTCAGCCACCTGGTCGCTCAGTCCCTCCCGGACGTCCTGGAACATTACCAAGCTCTGCTTCGCCTCTGTGCCGCGCACCGCGCCGCCCTGGAGGACCAGCTCCGCCTCTACGTGTTTGAGAGAGAAGCCAAAGAACTACAAACATGGCTGACCTCCAAGAAGGTGGCGGCAGAGTCCAAGGACTGCGGACAGGATCTGGAGGATGTAGAGGTGAGTCTGGATAAGAGTAGATAACCCTAGTAAAATAAAAATAAAAATACAAATTTAAAAAAATCAAGCTTAAGGTAGAGCATTTCTATGACACAGCGGCGTATCGGATAAAATAAAGTGCGGAACCGAGAAAAAAACCCAGAATTTCCGAGATTAACATTGTAAATTTCTGAGGAAGAAACTCAGATATTCTCAGATTAAAGTGGTAAATTTACAAGAAAAAAATCTCAAATTCATGAGAAAAAACTCAATAGTTTTACACATATATGATAAATATAAATATATTATACATATACTATATACATACACTATTATATAAAATAGTATTATACGATTGAATTAGATAACAAGAAAACACTAGTGATTTTGTGCCAATTTTTTGACTTTATCACCACAGAATTTTCAAATTGTTTTTCTCTTGTAAATTTACAGCTTTAATCTCGGAAATTCGTAGTTTTTTCTCAGAATGTTACCTCTCTAAGAGCTCTATAATTTTATTTTCCCTACAATGGCACTAATACGCTGTTGTACTATGGTGATTAAAAAATGTTATTTTTTTCTGCAATGGTGAAAATAAGATTCACATTCGGATGGCTATGGGATGGTTGACAACAGGTACACTGCACCTTGGGAACCTCAGGGTTGAGAAATTGAAAAATATTCAACAGCTTTGTAAAAAAATATTTTGCTATCTGTATCAGTGTTCTTCCTCCTTTATCATCCTCCTCACTCGTCTCTGTGGTTCTCCAGGTGCTCCAGAAGAAGCTGGAGGTTCTGGTGTGTGAAATGTCGGGTCTGGGCCGGAGCCGGCTGGCCTCGGTGCAGCAGCTGGGCCGGGGGCTGCAGCAGGCCGGACCGGCCCAGAGGAGGGAGGAGGCCGTCAGCCGACTGTGGGACGACCTCAACGACACCATCAAGACCAGAGAACAGGTTCAGCCCATGTCCCCGCGTCCTCTCTCACCACTACACTTACATCTCATGTAGATATCTCAGCATGCATCAGAACCTGGCTTTCATGTTAGAGGATTGAGGTGATCAGGGCCGGACCAACGCAGAAGTGAACTAAGTGCCTGCTTAGGGCCCCCCGTGGCCACCAGAGGGCCCCCAAAAGCTCTGCCAGGCCCAGCCGACTTACTGTTTTACTGTTTTAGGGACCCTCCTTACTTTGAGCAACAGACAAAAAGATTTGACTAAGGAAGCTGTAGAGGGCCAATATAGGTCAAAACTATGTCAGGGCAAACAAAAGATGATAAATAAAACAACACAAGAACGCCATCTGCTGGTCAATATTCAGTTCACTCCTTACACAACGAATAAACTTGATAACGGCTGTGCTGGATAATCAGTGGGTGTGTGATTGATTAAGCGTTGACAAAAGTCAGTTGTATTGGCAGCACC
This sequence comes from Myripristis murdjan, assembly GCF_902150065.1. Lineage (NCBI taxonomy): Eukaryota > Metazoa > Chordata > Actinopteri > Holocentriformes > Holocentridae > Myripristis > Myripristis murdjan. The sequence goes on along the minus strand of NC_044001.1, from coordinate 1,952,069 downwards.
GAGGTGGTGGGCCCCCATATTGAATTCTGCTTAGGGCCCCATAAAGTCTAGGGCCAGCTCTGCAGGTGGTGGCGCTGATTCAGTCCTGTCTGCTGCAGAATCTGCGTTCAGCAAAGGAAGTTCACCAGTTCAACCACGACGTAGACGAGCTGAAGACCTGGATGGCTGAGAAGGAGGCCGTGCTGGACTCGGAGGACCCGGACCACGACCTGCACTCCATCCAGACGCTGCTGAGACAACATGAGGCCCTGGAGGTAGGAAATGTCCTGGACTTCTACGCCTCTGAAGGGATACGGAGGCAGGAAATAACCTCTTGTTTGGTAGTTTCTATGGGCACATGGAGGGAGGATGTACCCCCCTGGTCTGCTCGCTTCTCTGAGGAAACACCACAGCAGGAAGCATTTATGGGCTTATGGGCCTTCGGCACATCACTTGGGCAATAGAAAAATGTGGGCTAAACCTTTGCAGTCCCCGAGTAAACGTTGGAACAGCTGATTTTACATCAAGGCTGACAAATGATGGTTAAGTCGTCTGACCCATTTTCAGTTTATTTCTCTCCATAAAAGCTATCTCTTGAATATGTAAAGCAACATTATCAGCTTGTTCTTCACCCGTACACGATACAAGGATGAAAATAGAGAAACAGTTCAACAGTTACTTTATATGCGATTCCTAACTCAGCCAGTGTTTCTAGGGTTTGCTTCTTCACTCAGGACGTCCTGTAGTTACACTGACTTGTCTCTGTCCCCAGCGAGACCTGGCGTTGATTTCGGAGGAGGTGTCCAGGAGCAGGGAGGAGGGCAGGGCTCTGCGCAGACGGCAGCCCCAGGCCCGGGCCGCTGTGGACGGGAGGCTGGAGGATGTGGGGGTCTGCTGGACCGGCCTGCAGGACAAGGCGGCCCGGCGCCGGGCCAGGCTGGGCCAGGCTGAAGCCGTACACAGATACCTAACCCACTGGACCGAACTCATGTAGGTTTCCCTCAGGTTTTACTTTGTGCTGATACAGAATGAGAAGAGCCTGTAAAGCCGCCACTGTGAAAACACAGCAACAAACTGACCGTGCTGAGTAGAACTGCCAACAAGGTATTCAGATATATTGGACTGAAATTCAGACAAAAACTCTGTAAACATAGATTTGACCCATATTGGTTTGGCCCACAGTATTGTGTTGTACTTACTGGCTTAGCACAGATGTCAGTGCAGCAGCTCTGGTCAGTCGGTGCTGGTTCTGCAGACTTTAACCACTCGTTTCCTTCTTCCCTCTCGCGTTCACCACACCGAGTCAGCATGACTGTGGAAATGCAAATGCCGTTTGTTCTTGCAGACTGAGGCTGCGGGCTGTTAGCACCGTCTGGCTGGAGTATAGCTCTCATTCACGGAGGCACCACAGTGGGAAGCTGGCTATACAGTGCTGGGATAGGATTTTATTTCTTGGTGCATATGACAGACGTTGTGGTGTATTAAAGTGGACTGGTGTGTGTGTGTGTGTGTGTGTGTGTGTGTGTGTGTGTGTGTGTGTGTTAAGGGCCTGGCTGAGGGAGATGCTGTCCCTGGTGCAAGGGGAGGCGCAGGGAGGGGAGGGAGCTGACCTGGAACAGCTGATCAAAAAGCATGAGGAGTACCGGGTGCAGATTGACAGGCAGCTCTGCAAATCACAGACTGTGAAAAGTGAAGGGCGCCGCCTGGTGGAGGAGGGCAGCTTCATGAGCCAGGAGGTAAAGGAAAAGCACAAAGCACAGACTGAAACGTGGCTCCGTCCCTGCAACAGCACATGTGGACCAGGCCTAATGTTTTCTCTACGTTCCTCCTCCTGCAGGTGGAGGAGCGTCTGCGGGAGCTGGAGGAGCTGGAGGCGCGGGTCACTCAGGTGTGGCAGGACACCAGGTTGCTGTATGAGGAGGATCTGGAGATCCTGCTCCTGCAGAAGGAGCTGGAGCAGGCGGAGCGCTGGCTCAGCTCCTACGAGAGCTCGCTGAGAGCCGAGGACTACGGGGTAAGGACTGAGATTCACCAGGGCTGTGAAGTAACTCCGTAAAAATACTCTACTTCTACTTCAGTCGAGGTCCAATTAGAAAAAGGTCTTTTCATTGGTATAATCTCAGCTGTTTTTAGATGCTGGTCAGTAATTGATATTTTTTTGGGTGCATATTGTAAACATTCAGCTGATGTCACGGCATCGGCAGAAGAGTTTGTTTATGTCGGGAGCAGAACTGCACCGTACCTTTCACACTGTCACCTGTAAGATTTCTGTTATATTCCTATAGTCTGGGGGGAAAAAAGGGACTGTGTGAATTTGTATTTGTAATTAGCTCATTTCTGAATGTATAACTCATATTTTCAATCTCAGCATCATGTCTGGCATCATTCCTACAGTTTGGAAGACTGCCTGTGTTCTTCCCCTTCATAAAGAGGGCAGTAAATCTGAATTAAATAATTATAGTCCAGTTTCAAAACTATCCTGTCTTGCAAACTACTGGTCTCTCAGTGAACAGTGGAAATCATTTTTATTCCACACTAACTGGATTTCAGAGTGGCTTTTAGCATGACACTGTTTCTGCTGCTCCTTTAGTTATGAACATTATATTCCCCACAGTGTGCGGCTCTCTGTTGATTTAGGCCTCGACACAGTTGAGCCCGCTCTGCTTTTACAGACTTTCTTCTTTGGGTTTTGACAAGAGTAGCTGCTGTTGGTTACTGTGAATTTGTATGTAATGTAAACACTGGAATATGTGACAATGCATTTTATTATTGCAGAAGGCCTATATAAGTAAAACAGTGAGGTTAATAATGCTGAGGTGAGTGTGTGCAGCGTCTCTCCTCACGTTCTCCTCAGGTTCTCCTCAGGCTTTCCTCAGGCTCTCCTCACGTTCTCCTCAGGCTCTCCTCACGTTCTCCTCATGTTCTCCTCATGTTCTCCTCAGGTTCTCCTCAGGCTCTCCTCACATTCTCCTCACATTCTCCTTACGTTCTCCCCAGGTTATCCTCAGGCTTTCCTCAGGCTCTCCTCAGGTTCTCCTCATGTTCTCCTCAGGCTCTCCTCACGTTCTCCTCAGGCTCTCCTCAGGTTCTCCTCACGTTCTCCTCAGGCTCTCCTCAGGCTCTCCTCACATTCTCCTCAGGTTCTCCTCACATTCTCCTCAGGTTCTCCTCAGCCTGTGCAGCTTCACACTGGAACAGGAAATGTGAAGCAGCAGCAGCTGATCTGACCTCTAATAACTAAATGTTGACTCTGATATGTTGCTGGAGAACATTCTTCAACAACAGCACAGATCATTAGGATCAGCGTAGCTCCCATCTCATTAGCTAATATTAATGTTAGCCTGAGACAGGCCTTGAATTATCTTCTGATAAGCAGCATCGTTTTGAAATAACTTTATCAGCAGCAGATGATTTTAATTGGTTGTTGCTGCGACGCCGTGACAGAGAAACGTCACCATGGGCTTTTCAGTCAGGTTATTCAAACTAACTCCTCTGCTGACGCCATGACGTCAGCTGAATGCTGCAGCTATTGCCATGGCAACAGGAATCACCTATAAACACTGACTTGCTGTGAACAAAGGGCCCACAGAGAGTCCACTCCAGCTCTGCCTCTTCTGTTTCTATGTTCTGACATGAGCAGAGGCTTCCAGAGGACCGGATATTTGTCCTTGTCACCTCGACTTTTCTAAATTTTACATATTTGTCAAATGAATTGAATAAATTGAATCATTCACAAACAAGAAGTACATGGAATAAATGGAAATGTGTTTGAAAAATTCCATGTGATACCTTCACTGACCATCAGGGGCTGCAGGCCACTGGTTGAAAACGCCTGATCTAGACTACACTGAGCACTAAGATGGGTCTAAACCACACAGGAGGACTGTGCATTAGGTCTAAACCCATTGGTTCCTCCAGGAGGTGTAAATGTAGACCACGTGACTCTAAAACTCTGAATGTGAGATGGTTTCAGACGGATGGCAGTGCCGCGTTTTTCTTTGAAGCTTCTGGGACCTTCCCAGGACGTTTCCAGAAACCCATCAGACGTGTTTCTGCATGTGTGTGTTGTGTTTGTGTCAGGACTCGGTGTCTGATGTCCTGGAGCTGCTGAAGAAGCAGGAGGACCTGGAGGCCATGATACAGGCGCAGAGCGACCGCTTCATCACACTACAGAAGAAGAAAACACAGGTGGGCTGGAGGAACCGCAGAGTAAGGGAACAGGGGCACTAAGATTACAACGGCATATTAGGATCATAGCTGGGAAAAAATATTCCATCGCTGGGGGATGGAGGTTACTATTCTGAGAAAAAACACAGATTAGTCAAATTTATTAGAAAAAAACTCACAAATTTACAATAAAAAACTCAGAAAAGTAGTTTTTCTTATATTTTTTTAGGCTGTGGCTCCACATGTGCTGCCCCCTGCTGGCCGTGTCTCAGGCCTGCAGCTGATCCCCTCAGCAGATTCTGCTTTGATATGGGATTCAGGAACAAGGAGATCCTGCTGATTTGAGCCCAGAATCAGCAGATTGCAGATACTCGCAAATTTGTGACTTTATCATTTTCGAGTTTTGTTTTCTTATAAATTTGTGAGTTTTTTCTTGTAAATTTATAAATTTAATCTCGGAAATTAGCCCACCTCCCCTGGCTCCATCATTTTTTTTCTCCCTACAATGGCCCTAATGAGCTGTCATACTAAGATAGTGATTTAGGGGGATATACTTTGAAATCACATTAACCTCCATAATACTTCAAGGAGAACAGAGTGCGCTCTTTTGTCAGGGAGTTGATGACAGGCCTTTAACTGGACCTGAGTTTTAACCTGAATTTTCAAACAAAACTTCAAAACTATCTTCATAACCTTGCCACAGGGAGCACACCACAAACTCTTTCCTCTCTCAGATTTTACGTTAAATTTTCCTTTTATTGTTCAGAGGGAGAAGAGACTCGGTCGTCATGGTGACGATGACAAGGAGGCTCCAGACAGGAAGCCTCCGGCGAGAGTCTCCTCCCTGAAGAGGAAGCCGTCAGATCCCAAGGCTCCACCTGCCCCTTGGTCTCCTTCTAAACCCGTCGCCCGTCGAGTCAGCGGCGGCAGGCAGGCGGCCCGAACGAGCAGGCGGGCCACGGCAGACCGACAGGCGGCCGAGAGAACAGAGAGACAGCTGGCGACCGGTCTCACCCCCGCCACCAGCCCTCCTCCCAGCCCGTCTCTCTCTGCCGGCTCTCGGAGGTCCAGCAGCAGCAGCAGCAGGAGGAGGTTTGTGAAGTGGGAGAACGAAGAGGAAGGAGAGGCTCCCGGCCCTGCTGGGAAGTCCTGGAGGAGCCAAACCCAACCGTCTAACCCCGAATCTAAACCTCCCGTCTCACCTCGACCCTCTTTCTTCTCCTTGTCGTCTTCCAAACCTCCCCCCTCCCCCTCCGCCTCACCTGAGTTAGACCGTCCCGCCACAGCCAAACCGCCCAAACCGCTGGCTCCAAAGCCCAGAATCTCCCTCAAAGAGCAAAATGTAGGACGTCCCACTGAACCCGCCCCATCACAGCCCTCCAACCCACCACAGGCACCTTCCAGCCCACCTGACTCACCTCCACCAATCAGAAAGCTTGTTGCTCCGACTGAACCGCCACCCCCACCGATCACAGAAACACCTGCTCCTCCGGTAAGGAAACATCTCACTAAATCATCAGCGGAGCAGAAACAGCCGGATCTTCCTGACTCTGCAGCTCCTGGCTCGCCTCCTGTTACAGCAATCAGGGAGGAGGACACCCGGTCACCTGACTGTGCTCCTCCAATGAGAGAGCCTCCCCCGTCCCCTCCTCACCTACAGAGAAAGTCGGACGATGTGAAAGAGGAGCCGAGGAGCCGGACTGACTCCATGCCCGAGGTAAGACCTGTCAGTCAGAGTTCAAGCTCCATGCTGGAAACCCAGACGTTTCGTTTCCTATGAAAACACAGGAACATATATCCACTTCCTGATTTTGACCTAAATTTTACATAATTTATATTAATTATGCTAATGAGGAAAAGCTGCTTGGCTGCCCCGTGGTAATGGATGGATTTCTGCACATCACAAACGTGGGTTTAGACTCTTAGATCACCTTTCCAGGTTATGTAGAAGCTAAATTATAACCATTTCCACTTTTTGGCGATTAATTGGCTCATTATGCTAATTACTCAAATAACCCGACATGCAGTTTTTAGCAGTCAAGTTGAATTTCATCCACTCAGCCTGTAAGATGACATTTTCATCATAAAGGTTCAGTGAAATCTCCAGCAGACTAAAATCATCAGCATCTTAGCTCTGCAGTCGCTGGTTTAAACCAGTGAGATTTCACACTGATGCTGTTTTCAGTGCTTGTGCCTCTCCACGTTAAGACTACAATTCCCATCAGCCCCGCTGCTTCCTGCCCCCCCCCTCTCCCTGAAGAGGATCAGAGGCTGCAGTTGAATAGTGGAAAAAAAAAAACGTCCCATGTCCTTTCCTAACCCTTTTCCTTGTTGGATGAATCCTTAGATACTGATGTGGGACTGCAGAGGGACGATCCTGAATTATTATATACCCTGACTGAGCCTGTCTGTCTCTCTGTCTGTCTGTCTCCCTGTCTGTCTCTCTGTCTGTCTGTCTCCCTGTCTGTCTGTCTCCCTCCCTGTCTATCTGTCTCTGTCTCCCTGTCTCTGTCTCTCTCTCTGTCTGTCTGTCTCCCTGTCTGTCTCTCTGTCTGTCTGTCTGTCTGTCTCCCTGTCTGTTTCTCTGTCTGTCTGTCTTTCTGTCTGTCTCTCTCTCCCTCCCTATCTGTCTCTGTCTCCCTGTCTGTCTGTCTGTCTCTGTCTATTTGTCTGTCTCTCTGTCTGTCTGTCTGTCTCTCTCTCTCTCTCTCTCTTTCTCTCTCTGTTTGTCTGTCTCTCTGTCTGTTTCTCTGTCTGTTTGTCTGTCTCTCTCTCTCCCTGTCTGTCTTTCTCTCTCTCTCTGTCTGTCTCCCTGTCTGTCTCTCTCTCCCTGTCTCCCTGTCCGTCTTTCTCTCTCTTTCTGTCTCTCTCTCTGTCTGTCTGTCTCCCTGTCTGCCTCCCTGTCTGTCTGTCTGTCTCCCTGTCTCTCTCTCTGTCTCTCTGTCTGTCTCTCTCTCCCTGTCTGTCTCTCTCTCTGTCTGTCTGTCTGTCTCTCTCTCCCTGTCTGTCTCTCTCTGTCTGCCTGTCTGTCTGTCTGTTGTCCAGGTGACTGCAGGGCTGCCTCTCAGGATGGATGGCATGCTGGAGATCAAGCTGAAACAGGGAGGAAACAAGGTGAGTGATGTCACACAGGTGTGTTCACGCAGCTGCTGGAATGTAACAAAAAAAAAAAAAAAATCCTTGCATCTTAAATTAAATTATCTTTGGTGAGCCAGAGATTTCCCAGGAATGAAGGCAAACAGGAGCTGAAGGTGGTGGTTCACACTGATGGAGCTCGGCCACCTGGACGTTTGGTTTTTGCTCTGGTCGGCGGGAGGGAGGGGCTTAAAAACATTTCAGAGAGGGAACATTATGGGAAAAACGTCTGAGAACCACTGGTCAAGATTCAGATCAAGAAAATGACGCTTGATTCAAGAAAATTCTGGAAACAAGTGGGATTATCTCACCTCAGTGGGCAGATTTTTCATCTCGTTTAAAGAAAAACAAGATTTGAAACCTGAATATGAGACTGAATCACTCAGTAACATGGAGATCTTTGGCGCTATACAACATATAGATATATATGTACTGGCTGCATGTCCCTCACGTGTCAGCAGGCATGTGACGAGTGTGTGTTGTGGCTGTGTGTGTGTCGGGGTGTTTGCAGGGTCAGGAGCACTGGGAGAGTGTGTACGCCGCTCTGGAGGGGGAAACACTCCACCTGTTCAAAGACCGGACGGCCGCCGCCAAGGTGAGACCGGCCAGCTCAAACCTGCTAAAACCAGCTCAAACCTGCTAAAGGAAAAGAAAAAAGTGTGATTTTAAAATGTAGAGGTGGTTTAAAAAATAATAATAATAAAAAAAAAAGTTGTTGAGTTAGTTTTTAGGCTCTTTTTGTGGCTCTGAAAGGACGAGAGCACAGAGGTCAGACCGGCGTCTCTGAAGGAAAAATAAAAAAACAAAAAACAAAAACAAAATATATAGGAGGGAAACATGTCGTCAGATTCCTAGATAGATTCAAGGATTCAAGGAACTTTATTGTCATACCAGCTCACATTTACATGTTAGTGGTACGAAATTAGCACTCAGGTCCCGGTATAAGCCTAAATAAATGAATAAAGCAAGGTAAAAAAAGAAGTGTAAATATAGAATATAAGTGTATATAGAATATAGAATATAAGTATAAACAGTATATATAAATAAATATAAACAGCGTATGTAAATATAAATATAAATAGTATATATATAATAAATATAAATAAACAGCCTATGTATATAAGTAGATACTTTCCAGATACTTTACTGATCCTGGAGGACATTTAAGCATCTGGTAGCTTAGTACAATAAATAAATAAATATGATGAATTCACTCAGTCCAAAGTAGAAATTGGAAATGCACAGCATATTTGGGGCCTACAGTAAAATAATCTGAGCATGAAACAGTTTGTGCCTTTTTCCCACTTCAGGTAAAGTAAGAAAATTAATCAGCCAAGAAACTGCATTTTGCCGTATTTACTGTGTATATCTTCATGTATGGAAAGACCCAGAATGAGCACTGCAAGCAGACTGTGTGATTACAATGAGCAATTAAAGGGCTCCTCAGTGATTTTTCAGAATAAAAGCTTCTCTGAGTGTTTTAAATCAGATGACTGTGTGCAGGTTGAAAACCAACATGAACATGTTTGTTGGCCGGTTCTCCACGTTCCTTGTTCCTTCACTGGGTTCCAGACGAGCTATTAAAAATGTTTTCTGATGGTTTATAGAGCGAGACATTAATCCATTCACTGAGGAAATAATCTGCACATTAATCCATTCACTGAGGAAATAATCTGCACATTAATCCACAAGGAAAAGAATTGTTAGCACCAAATAACTCCAATAAACATGAAGAACCATTAGCACTTTAAAGAACCACAGAGAGTGTGTGGAGAACCAGCCCCTAAATAAAGAGGTTCTTCAGCATTTTGAAGAACCATCTCTGAGAGTAGAAGAAGAGGAAGCTTTTGGGTAAAAACTTCCAAACAGCAGAAACTGACATGTAACAACACCGCAGTGTGTGTGTGTGTGTGTGTGTGTGTGTGTGTGTGTGTGTGTGTGTGTGTGTGCGTGTGCGTGTGCGAGGCTGCACATCCTACATTGGAAGCGGCAGAGGAACAGGTCGACGTCTTGTTGCTACAACTTGGACGCGTTCACAGTCCACTCGCTGGAGCGCCTGCCTCCAAAATAAAATGATGCATGAATTTAAATTCAACCACAAACAAAACTTGTTTTTTTTCTTCTTCTTCTTCTTCTTCTTCTTTTTCTTTTTTTTTTCCATGAGCGCAGCAGACTCTATTAGTGCGAATGTAACTGATAATTTTGATATTTATAATCTTGGACTGCCAACCTCAGTGGATTTGCTGCCATGTTTGCTGCCTGTGTTGACACACTTCCACAATTCATCATGCCAAAAAAAAAGATCCCTCATGTCCTACTTGTAATTATTGTTTTTTCCCAGTTGGAATCTTGTATTTACTGTAAATCCAGATTGAGAGCGAGTGTATAGCCCTCAGACCTCAGCTCGGCTGCTCCAAGCTCCATCACTTTCTGATCTGTCACTCCTTTACTTTGCATGTTAAACAGCAACACTGAGCACAAAACTCAACCCAAAGGCATTTTAAACTGAACAGAAGTACAAAACTAATCTTTGTACCCTTTCACACGCACCTGTGTACGTCCTCTTTCCTTTTACAGTCATCATAACAAATATTTCAAAATAAAAGCTGTACAGACACTTCAAAACTGACTCATATGTATCATTTGACTCAACTAGAAGAGTGAACTCAGTACAGAGCAGAGCTCCACCAGGTGTGTGTGTGTGTGTGTGTGTTTATTTTTCTTACTATTAGCATTATTTTCTCCTCTTTCCTTTCTGAAACTGTCCTCACTCGTTACCTCCTTTCCTTTCCTTTCCTTTCCTTTCCTTCCTCTATCTTCTGTCCTCCTCTCCTCTCCTCCTCCTCTCTACTCTTTCTTCTCCTCCTCTCTCCGCTCTTTTCCTACCTTTTGTTCTTTTACTTTCTTTTTTCCTTCCCTTTCTCCTCTTCTTGCTGTTAACTCGTTTCTGTCCTCTTTCTCTCCTCCATCCTTCCTTCCTCCTCTCTGCTGCTCCTCTGCTCTTTCCTTTTCCACCTTCGCATCTCCTTCCAATCTTTTTTGTTCCCTTCTCTCCTCTTCTTGTTTCCTCTCCCCTCCCTCCCTTATTTCCTTGTTTCATCTCCTCTCCTCTCTTGGTTTCCTCTCTTGTCCTCTCCTTGTTTCCTCTCCTCATTTCCTTTTTCTCCTCTCCTCGTTTCCTCTCCTCTCTTCTCCTCATTTCATCTCCCCTCCACTGCTTGTTTCCTTTTCTGTCCTGTCCTTGTTTCCTCTCCTCTCCTCCTCGTTTCCTCTCTTCTCCTTGTTTCCTTTCTTCCTTTCCTGTGTGTGTGTGTGTGTGTGTGTGTGTGTGTGTGTGTGTGTGTGTGTGTGTGTGTGGCCTGCCGTCCAGACACCGTGCCCCGAGCATAAATCAGCCTTAACGTGTCCCGAAACATACGCCAGCCTTTCAGTCTGTGGAAACAGGGCGTGACCAGAAAGAACTGAAAAAACTAAACAAGACTCCAAACTGAAGCTGTGGCTCGTCGTTTGCGCCCCCTACTGGCCGGTTCAGAATAGTGAAGAGTCAGTGCTCACAGGTATAAAACAGGTTTTCAGAGCACCAAACATATCAGGCTGTTATGAGAGATGAGCTGTATATAATATAGCACATAAATTATTTTTAAATTACACCTGTACAGATTTTCTGATAATAATAATAATAATAATAATAATAATAATAATAATAATAATAATAATGTTTATGCCAGATAAATACATAAATAAATTATGAATGAATTACAACATAAAACCAAATTAATAAAATAAAACAAAACAAGTCTTTATTTAGCTTCGTGTTGAATAATAATAATAATAATAATAATAATGAAGGAAAACAGCCTCTTTTTGTTTTATATCTGCTGGAATGTAATGGGATCATTCATGAAGTAACTGGATGACACTGAAAAGGTGTGTGTGTGTGTGTGTGTGTGTTACCACAGAGGTCCTCTAGGTGGCCCCCTATCCACGTGTCTGGAGCTGTGTGTAAGGAGAACCCGTTCTCCAGGAGGAAGGAGAACACCTTCAAACTGATGTGAGTCACGCAGCGTGGGGAACGTCATGAGCTCTATTTGCTCTGAGCTGGCCCTTAACCTCTGGAGTAAAACATTTTCTGATTATAATAATAATAATAATAATAATAATAATAATGTTTATTTCTCCAGCAGCTTTCAAGGAGAGATCAGGATGAAACAGGAAAACAGAAGGATGTTGAAAGATGAAGAGAGAAAGAGAAAAAAGCAGTATCTGTTACTGCTTTTTTCTCTTTCTCTCTTCATCTTTCAACATCCTTCGTTGTAATTCTGTGGCAGTTTATTTGATAAAAAGAAAAAAGAAGGGAACTAAAAGGAAACATCCAGAATCATAATGAAATGTCTCTGTCAAACGAGTTGGTAATGATTATTTGCTTTTATTTAGATCCACATCGGCTGCAGGAATCACAACAGATTCTCCTCCTGGGTGCCACAATTATCTCTCCCTGTTTCAACCCTAACCCAATCCACTGTGACGTCTCTGTGTGTGTGTGTGTGTGTGTGTGTGTGTGTTAAAGGGTTCTAATGCACAACATGAATTATCCCTTAGTTATCAACTCCATCCTCCCTGTTATCTGTTGACTTGAGCTGAGAGGCACCAACTGTGTGTGTGTGTGTGTGTGTGTGAGGAAAGGCTCAACAGGGGCTCTATTGTGAAGGTACAGTAGGACACTAGGACTGTGTGTGTATGTGTGTGTGTGTGTGTGTGTGTATTTGTCAAGGTGGGAAAACTACCCAGCAGCCATCAGCCAAATACTGGAGATTGATATTCTTTGTATTTGGTAAAATGATTGAACCAAACGTGTGTGTGTTGTGTGTGTGTGTGTGTGCGGTGTGTGTGTGTGTGTGTGTTTGCAGACTGGAGGACGGCAGTCAGTACGTGTTTGCGGCGTCCAGCAGAGCCGAGCAGCTGCTGTGGGTTCAGACTCTGCAGAACCTCAGCGAGTCGACGGGCAGCGACTCGGACGACTCAGGGTAACACGCCGCCTCGGCTCACAGCGCCAGCCTCCAGACAGTCAGTCGATCAACTGATCAACCGATTAACTGATTAGTTATTAGACTGAAAACTGCTTAGAATTTTGTCCATCTGGCGAAGTCGGGAAAAGAGGATTTTGCCCCAAAAAGTTGGAATATTCCTTTAAAGAACTCAAAGTAACTCAATGAAAGCGCACAGGATAATCTGAGGATAATCTTGAGTGAGGAATAATTTGAGTTCTTTTATTTAAAGAAATAAATAAAAAGAACTTGAAATAGCTGCAGATAGAGTGACAGAGTAAAGCACGCTCCTTTTTAGAAGAAATACTGCGATGCTGTAACTGGATTATTCCTCCTGTGCACTTTGAGTTGCTACCTGACCAGGAACCTGGATAAAAATAACAAAACAAAAAAAAAAAAAGTGCCTTTGTTCCAAAAGCACGGCAGCCGCTCTCCGTCTGTCTGTCCGTCTGTGCAGATGTTTTCTGGTTCTGGCCGACCAGGATGTCTGCCCGAGGTGTTTGATGGAGTTTCTTGCTGGTCGTGTTTTTTCTCCTCCCTGGAACAGTGGAACGTAATGTGACTTTGACTTCCATATCTACCTGTTCACACTGTGCACTGCAGGTACGCCGGGCGCCATGCGGGAGGCAGAGCGCCCGCACCAGCAGGCCTGTTTTTAATGAGACACTTTTTGACAAGGTGGATTTTGCTCAGTAAGCGCACATGAGCGGGCACACGATGAAGACAGAAACACAAGAGGCAAAGGATATAGTCATGTTGTCCTGTTTTTATTTATTTTACATCTTGTTGAACAAAAGTGATACAAAATACTCTAATAAAAAAAGCATAAAATCAGACAAAAAAAAGGACATAAGGTCTAATAATAATACTAATAATTTTCTTTGATAGGTGCCTTTCTAGACACCAGTAGTCGCCTTACAAGAGAAATAGCTTTTATTAAATTACACAGTAACAGTAACAGTTTGTGCTTGTGAGATAAAAGGCATGACAAGTTTATTTGTGTAGCATCATTCACACACAAAGCAATTCAAAGTGCCTTACAGAGGCATAGCAGAATACATTAAGAAAAATAAAACGATGTTTAAAATCAATAAAGGTTTAAAACCATTTTAAAAACCGTAAAAAACAAAAGCAGGAACAAAAGAAGAACGAGCAAAAAAAAAAGACTGATTACAAGGTGTATGTGTTTTATTGGTAAAGCTGCAGCTAACAATAAAGTTTTAAGCCCTGATTTAAATGAGCTAAGCGTCGGCGCAGTGCTCAGGTGTTCAGGAAGTGGGATCCACAGGTGGGGCTTGTAAAGTGAACTAAATAAATGAAAGAAACCAATAATCTGGAAATCAAGATAAGCGCCTCATGTCCTGGGAAAATGATTTCTTTAAAGAGTGCGAACGCTGATAATGGATGTTGAGAGAGACAACAGCCTTTTAGTTCTGTCTTTATTGTGTTTTGTTGGATGTCAAATTTGGACAATTTGTTGTTCAGGCGAGCGTCATCAGTCAACCTGAGTTCGGAGAGGCTGGCGGAGGGTCCGGACGATTCAGCCTCGTCCAAACCACTGGACGGGACGGCCGACCTGGAGAGGCAGTCGTCCACAGAGAGAGAGCCTCCCCCGAAACCCCCCCACACCTACTACGACAAACACCGCTACCCGGACGGAGGGGAGGGCAGGGAAGCTGGTGAGAGCACGTAGACCGTCGCTTTTCCCTGTTTCCTTCTTCAGCTTTGTTTCAGTCGGTCAAGTGACCCTCTCCTGGGTGAGTGTCTCTGAGTCCGGTTACATTCGAAAACAGCAAACTGAGGTTCATGGTGTTTATGGCAACAAGTAAAGGGAAAAAACAGCTGAAAAGTCGTGCTGTTGTCTTGGTAAGTACGACTGTGCTTACAGCAGAAATACCCGGGGTGAAGGTTGACTCTTGGCAATTTCTGCATGTCATTTCCCATCAGAACTGAAAACCAGCTAATTAACATCTGAGGATTAAGTGGAGCGATGACCGTGGTTCCATTATAATGACATACACTAGATGATAAAATGTGGACTCAGGTTGTAAACAGTGCAGGAAACCACAGTGGAGAACATTTTCATTGTTTGGCATGGATTGAAAGCGTCATGCCCGACCTCGGCCAGGCTCTACAGCAGAGCTCAGAGCGGCGTCTCGGCTCTGTGACGCTTCCCGTTGGACTCGGTTCAGCTTGAGGTTGAAATGCTGCGTGCGGGAATGCGGCCTCAGAACAACCTGACCAGACAAAATGGTCACAGAAGGCGGGACTTACATCGGTAGTGTTTGGAGTGGCAGTTCAGTGTTACCCAGCAACCAGTACGACACACACCGTGCACTAAACCAGCTGTCCAAGTCCGATCGCAGTGTGATGGTCCGAGGTGTTGGACAGTGAAACATCTTGCCAGACTCAGTTGGGATCGACCAATTATTGGACTGAAATTCCAAATTTTTCAGTGATTGATATCATACTTTTGATTTACATGGTGACACCTTTCACAAGCACTTAATCGCAACAAATCTGTTAATTCAAAGCAAGATTTCTGTCGGTGTTTCTAATACTGTAAATTTTTAACAGTGCAATTTTCAAATTTACAACAAATCAATATTGGCCCTAAATATTGGTTATCAGTGTCCTTACAATTGTTACTGGTATCGACCCTGAAATATCAACACCACTTGATCCCAAATGCTCAGCCGAGGCTGATGATTGATCGAGAGGCCGACATCTAATTCTGCTATGTTACTTAATATTTTTAGTGAGCATGTAAATTTCTCATTGTTGGTATCCTGTTTTCTGCATGGCAGGTACACAAGGCCACCGAAGCCTGCCGAGGAGCCAGCCTCCCCCGTCGATGCCTCCTCCTCCCCCACCAAACTCCCAGGAGCCCCCCACCTCACCTGCTCAGGTAACGGACGACACCAAGTCAAAGATGAGCGTCTTCAAAAAGTTTTTCGCCAAGAAGTAGATCTTGGACAGACCTCCTGTCTGCAGCCTTCGCTTTGGGATTTGGGGAAGCCAAATGGTGCAGGAGACACGGCTACACCCTGCCCGCTCCTTAAACACAAGCTTTTCAGCAGCTTTTCACAAAGAGCGGCCATGCCTGTCCGATTGACCTTCATGATTTCCTGTGATTTCACTGTAGATTTGAAATCACTGTGATCATGGCAGTAACTCAACATATGGAGAGGAAAATACACTTGATATACACGTAAAAAAGCATGAAATACTGAAAATGGACACAGTGGTGGAGAGGTTTTCCAAAAGCCTTACCAGAAGCCTAGATCAGACGACAGGAGTCTTAAAAAACAGCAGTCTAATAATCCTAAGAATGAGCCAATTAAATTCCGCAAGTTCACTAGAAACAACATTGATAATTTTAAGTCAGCCATTAGCTCTATCACATGGGATGAGGTTCTCATGTCGCGAGAGGTGAATCAAGCATATGAATTATTTCTAAAATCCTTTAATAAGGCCTTAGATGTATCATTCCCCTTGGTAAGCACAAAATCTAGAAAAAAATCCTCAAAGGGGAAGCCATGGATAACTGATGAATTAAAAAAGCTCTCCCGGAAAAAAAATAAACTTTATAAGAGATCTATTCTTAACCCCTCCCCCACGAATACTGGAACCTATAAGAAATGTAAAAACCAGTTTACAGCCTTAGTAAGAAAAGCAAAGAAAATATACTATTCTAATCAATTTACTCAAGCTTCAAATAACATTAAAACAACTTGGCACCTTATTAATCACCTACTTAATCGCACTAAATCTCCATTAGCTGCCCCCATAGAGATGAATGGTAAGAATGGGCTCCTCTCTAACCCTAATGATATTGCTAATGGCTTTAATAACTTTTTTATAAGTGTGGGCCCGGATCTTGCATCTAGCATCAAAGACTGTGACATAGACCCCTGTCTTATGATTAAAGGCCAGTATCCTCCACTCCAAAATTTTGACCCGCCAACATCACAAGAGGTTCGTGATATCATTATGTCATTGAAAAATTCAGCACATGGTCATGACGGTATCAAAAGTGTCCTCATTAAAGTATCCATAGATTACATCATCAAACCTCTCACCCATATCTTCTCTCTGTCTCTTAAAACTGGAATTATACCCCAGGATTTAAAAATTGCAAAAGTCATTCCCATCTTTAAGACAGGCGACTCCAAGGAATTCAGTAATTATAGGCCAGTATCAGTTTTACCATGCATATCCAAAATCTTGGAAAAGCTTATCTATTCTAGATTATCTAATCACTTAGCAGTCAACAATATTCTATATAAACATCAATATGGCTTTCGTAAACAATACTCTACTGAGCATGCCCTTCTACAGCTTGTCAACTATATTTCATCAGCTCTCGATAATAACAAATTTGCCCTTGGAGTCTTCCTGGACGTGAGTAAGGCGTTCGATACGGTCAGCCATGACATATTGATTGCCAAACTAAACAGATATGGAGTGGAGGCAACTGCCCTGAAATGGTTCAAAAACTATCTTACTAACAGAGAGCAATATGTGCATCTGGCTGGTTTTTCTTCCAAGAAATCACAAATTTTGTATGGTGTTCCTCAGGGATCAATCCTGGGCCCTCTGTTATTTTTAATTTACATCAACGACTTGGCCATGACATGCACCAAACTCCGCCCAGTATTATTTGCGGACGATACAAATCTTGTAGCTTTACACAAAGACTTCAACACCTTAATCAAAATTGTCAGTGAGGAACTATCTCGTGTTGCGCAATGGTTTCAATGTAACAAACTAACCCTCAATGTGAAAAAATGCAATTTCATGATATTTTGTAATATTAATAAACATTATCCTATAGAATTAGCTAAAGTCTTGATCATTTATGCTGAAATTGAATTGGTTCAGCATATTAAATTTCTAGGAGTTATCATAGATAGCGGCCTTAAGTGGTCTGACCATATCGACCTTGTCTCAAAAAGATCTGCGAAAATGCTTGGCATATTGAGGAAGGTTTGTCCTTTAATTCACTCCTCAGCGCATTTAACCCTATATTATAGTTTTCTATTCCCATTCATCAATTATTGTAATATTGTCTGGGCAGCTACCTATCCTACAAACCTGAATAAAATATGTGTCATACAGAAGAAATATTTAAGATTTATATCCCATTCTAGTAGATATGCACCCTCGGCACCCCTTTTTAAAAAATATAAAATACTTCCCATTCATAAAGTAAATGTCTATCAAACATGCTCATTCATACACAAGTTTATATATCGAAAACAAGATCTTCCAGTCACCCTTCAGAATTTGTTTATCCCCACCACAAATGTCCATTCATATCACACTAGACACAACAATAACAGTCTACTCTTACCACGCACACGGACGTCAAGACACCAATTTAACATCACGTTTAGAGGTCCTAAGCTTTGGAGTGAATTAAGCCTACCACTGCGATCAATGTCCTCCCATTCTGCTTTTAAAAAGCACTTGAGGAAACACCTACTGTCCTCCTGATCTCTGTACTCATCCTTCTCTGAGAGATTTTTGTCAATCCTTTCTGACTAACTGTGGGTTGATTCGAATTGCATACTACTTCACTGTGTGGAAAAGTAGTGTAGTATATGTGTGGTGATGTGGGTGTTTGTGTGTGTGTTTATGCATGTGTATGTATATATATATATGTATATGAGTATATATATGTGTGTATGTATGTGTATGTGTGCATGCATATATATATGTGTATATATATATATATATATATATGTATGGTGTGTATGAATATGTGCTTGTGTATGTGTATATGCATGTCTATGTGTGTGTATATGTATGTATATATACTACTATACTACACATACTGTATCTTGTGTGGACCATTGTGCACTAAAAAGCATGTGGTATGCAGGTTATACTATATCTTGCATACTACATAGCTTGTAGAAGGTGGAGTGCAACATGGATGCACCCATCATTTCACTCTTCGCCTTCATGTCTCTGCCACAGATGAAAATTGCTTTTTCCTTGAATCTAACATGTAGTTTATTGTTGTTTTCTTGTTGAGTGTTTAGCCTGCATGTCATGAAATCGATATGGGCAGGTGTGGAACTCTGTACAAGCCTGCTTTTTCCTTGAATCTAACATGTAGTTTATTGTTGTTTTCTTGTTGAGTGTTTAGCCTGCATGTCATGAAATCGATATGGGCAGGTGTGGAACTCTGTACAAGCCTGCAAAGGCTTCGTTCCCACCTTGCACAGATTTCCTGGGCCCTCTATTATTCTGTACAAGTTTGAGGTCCCAGACCGGCTTTCTCCTCTGTTTGGTGGGAAGGGTGAGTCGGGGTTAAATTGGCCTAACCCTAACCCAAAATTCCTATAGTTTGAGCCCAGCGTAACTTTACTCACAAAGTGCTTTACAGAAAACCAAAGACAGAACAACATAAGAACAAGGGAAAATAAAAACTTGAGATTGAACTCAAAGAGACAGTGTCAGACCCGCTGAGGGATTAACAAGCAAACAGAAAGGAACGGCTGTGAGGTGGGACTGAAGCAGAACTGACCATATTCACACGGCGGCCATCTTCCTCTGACGTCACGTTCAGGGAGGGAAACTCAAACGCTGCGATCGAAAGGATAAAACTGTGCCAGTTGTCTGTCGAACACGCAGGAAATCCAACAAAACTTGATCCTTTCCTTTATCGCTTCTTGATTGATCAGCAACTGAGAAAACAGTGGATCCAGAGGGACATCGGGCCATATTTCAAATTACAACAACATATTTCTTCATCTGTTAGCCACCGTTAGCCAACAGCTGTTGGTATCATTCAGCCGCTTCCTAGCTAACGTTACTGTTTGATATCGTTACGTGTTACGATAAGTTCATGTGCCGAACGAAACACCCACTGCTGAAGAGCTTGGATCATACTTCTGTTTTGGATGTAATCTGTAGGAACGTCATACAGAACCCTGTGTTCCAGACAGCAGAACGTGGCAGAACATTCCTGAGTTCAGCAGAACATTAAAACCCAGCAGGACAGCTAACGTTACCCTGCTAACATTAGCCTACTAGCTTCAGCACAGCCAGTGGCTTTCACTGCCACACTTTGATAACTGAGTCACCATGTTCACTGAGATTTCACTGTTCATTTACTCCTGTCGGATCATGTGACGCTTACGGTAATGTTAGCTAGGAGGTGGCTGAATGCTAACGTTAGCTGCTGTAGCTAACAGGTGATCAAATCTGTAGTTTGAGCTTGAAATCTGAGCCGACGTTCCTCTGGAGTTTCTCTCCCCATCGTCTCTTCAGTTGTTCCTCAGTCATGAAGCGGTGGGACCTCAGCAGTTTGACGGGTTCTCTGTGGTTCTACGCCGACCCTGAAGATGGCCCCGAGGTGAATCTGGTCTTAATGGGTCTCAAGTTAAATCCTGCCGGTCTGTTTGTTCCGTCAGCAGCAGTTTAAATTTTTAGGCGATATTTGCAAAACAGCGTGACGGATGGTAGTGCTAGATGTTGACTCTCTAACAGCTGACAGTCGGTTTCCATCACATGTCCTGAGAATCTGCTTGTAGTGAACCTGTTTGAAGAGACAGCGCTCACAGAGTTTGGCTCTGGAATTTGATCGCCACCGTTTTTCAAAAGTGACACCTACTCCTACAAAATGATTGACAGCACAAAACAGCATTTTACAGATCCTCATTTTTTAGATGTTATGAGTAATGAACTTTTATTCAAAGTTAATTTTTAACGTGTTCATCAATTAAAACGTCTGCAGATTCACCCTCATCTTAATTTAAGAACCGTAACTGACATTAACAATATTGAGGTAAAAAAGTGAGATCACGATTTGTATCAGAAATGTGGAGTTCTTCCACTTTTTGAGCCTTGAATCCAGATGAGACAATTTCAGTGTTTTAGCAAGAACCAGCTTTATTCAAATAAATGCTCCCAAATGGTCTGGCAACTCATCTTGTAGCTCGTAGTTTATGAATCACTGTTAGACGACAGAACTGTCTGAAATCATAACTTAAATCAGCTTTTTCTCATCCAGTATGACGTTATTACCTGTTTGATATTAATCCACATGAGATGGCCTTGTGGTTCCTCAAAACATTGAGTCAACCTGTTGAAAATGAACATAAGACAAAATTGGTTTTGTTCAGAGTGTGAAAATAAACACTTTAATTGATATTTCGTATTGATTTATAATGTCATTGCTATGGATTAAGTGAACTGTTTTCATTGCATTTACTGTGCTGCAGTGTGATGGAAAAATCTTTTTAATATTCATCAAAAATTTTGATGTGAAAATACAGTTTCAAAGAGCACTCATGTTTCTGCAGTAGCTGAGCTTATTTAATTGCACTGAACATTCAATAAAATGCTTGAGTTTCACTCCAAATCTGCATTCCAGCTTCTTCCTGTCCCTCCTTGTTTTGTTCATTTCTCTTCCCGCTCTGCTGGAGCTGGACGTCACACGCATGCAGACGTGTTGTGTGTTCAAAAGCATGTTGTGTAGCAACGTGCAAATACTGTGCGACCTGTTGACCTATCGATTGATTGATCCAGCTGGTAACTGTCCAGAGCCATGTTTCACATGCTGTGGACCATTCAGGTTCCAGTCAGAGAGGTCAAAGGTCAACCGTCAGACCCGGAGAGGGATGCAGGGGTGGGAGGTAGGAACAGAGCTTTGACCAACCTTTTAAAGAGATTTTTTGCACTGCAACTGCAGGGGAACCCCAGAAGGTTCCCTGAGGAACTCCTTCATAAACAGTTCCTGAATTCTGACTGTGCTTCTGCCTACATTTTACAACAGGGTGATTGTTCAAGGGACTCGAGCAGTTTCACTTTGAAATGAAATCTCAATGATCTAACACCCACTCTGAGAGGAAGTTCCATTTTTAGGTCTAAAAAAACAAACAACAATCAAACTGGAGCCTCGTCAGTGAGGAAAAGTAAATGTTGACTTTTGGACTCAGAGTCACTCTACAAAACAGTTTGACTGCGCTGAATGAGCTTCAACTTTTTAAAAACTATATATCCCTGTTCATTTCAACAGTTTGTGAGATAGCTGAGATAGAGCTCTGACTGTTTTGTTGGTCCTGCTGCAAAACACATGTTGATGGAGTTTTTGGTGGCGTGGGGGTGAGTAGATCACTTTAAGGGTGAACTCCTGTAAGGCAGCGATGTTATGTTTCAGTGCTATAAAAATCCTTTCACATGTATTACAGAAATCAGCTGAAGGTGTTTACATGACTTTACATGACTGGTTTTAACTAAATGGAATATTACAAAGCAGGTTAGGATCCAGTTATTCACTGGAACAACAGCAGGTACAAGGCACCGCTCATGAAATGGAGAGAGAGAGAGAGAGAGAGAGGGAGAGAGAGAGAGAGAGAGAGAGGCCGGCATGTAAAAAAAAAATCAAAATATGAAAATAATCTGGTGTCTCTGTGGTTGTTTTTGTACAAACAGACCAACACACGATGGAGGAGGCGTCTGGCTGAACAGAGTGTGTGTTTGTTCTCTCCTGGCTGCACCTAAACCCATTAAAAAAACACAAGAACACAACTCTGCACATGCATTGTTCTGTGTGCAGACTCTCTCTCTCTCTCTCTCTCTCTCTCTCTCTCTCTCTCTCTCTCTCTCTCTCTCTGTCCCTCTCTCTTCCTCTCTCTCCCTCTCTCTCTCTCTCTCTCCCTCTCTCCCTCCCTCTCTCTCCCCCTTCTCTCCAGACAGTTTTTCATGCGTTGGTGTTAGATTTCTGCAGAATTTGAATGGGTGCTGTGGGAGTCTGGCCCACAGTGTAATGTAGTAAATTACATCACTCGCATCACCTCACATCACCTTGGAATGTAGTAATACTTGTAAAAAAAAAAAAAAAGAAAAAAGAAATGACTCATGAGGCGTGTTATGAACAATCATCGACTATTTCCCCGTCGCTAATTCACTCTTGATCCTGATCAGCACAGTCATTGATGAAATGCAGAAAAATGAATCTGTTTGGTGGAACTGGAGGAAAAAAAAGCCGCTGATGTTGTTGCTGTGATACTGAATGTGAGCGAGTCGGAAAGAAAACATCAAATCCTCTGAGGAGTCAGAGCTGCGTTTCCTGCAGCCTGCCGGGGAATTTTAATTCACTTTTGGAGTGATGACGACTTCATGGCTTTGTCCCTCAGAGACCTGTAACATGGCCGGGCACACTGAACTTAATTTATTGTGCATCATAAAGGAAAAAAGAAAAGAAAAAAAAAACATAACAGAGCAGTAAAAAGGAGGAGAAATATAAACATGAGGGGGAAAAACGCAGGAGGCACCAATAAACCTGTAGCCTTGTCATAGAGTTTGTCAGTTGATTACACACAACACATGAAGTAAAATTTACATGAAAAAGTAAATAAAATGGAAATAAAGTCCCAAAAATCCATTATTGCAAAGGGTTACAAAATATAAAATGGCATGAATAAATAAATAATACACAAAACAAAAAGAAATAAAAACATTTTAACATTTTAATGAAGTTAAAATGATGTATTGCAAGGGGTACGAAATACAAAATGGCATGAGTGAATAAATAAATTTAAAAATTAATTTTAAACAAAATGAACAAATAAAGCTCCACTAAAAATTGTAAAAAATACAAAAATGGCATGAGCAAATAATACGTAAAAAATTACAAAATAAACATTAAATATTTACAAAAAAATGAAAAAATAAAGCTACTCTAGAAATGAAGGAATAAAATAAAATAAGAGGTTCAGCTGAGTGAAGACCTGGCGCTGCAGTTCCTCTGCTCCGCCGCGCGGTGTCGCTGCAGACGGAGGAATGAGCGGCTCCCGGCCCGCAGATCGTCCAGTTCAAAAGTTCATTTTCAGCTTTTGACATTGATTGAACCATTAACCCCGCGGCGCGACACGGCTAATGATTTTCCTCCGGAGCTTCCTCTGCTCTCACATGAGGCCAGCGCCGCTTTTCTCTTCTTTTTTTCTTTTTAATCCAACCATTGTTTTCTCCTCCTCTTTCCCTTTCTTTCTCTGTCCTCCTCTTCTTCGCCTTATCTGCCCTTGTCTTACCCATATCTAAACCGTTTTTTATTTTTGTGAATTCATAATTTACATTTTAAGTGTGTTCATTTGAGGTGGGTTATACACACTTCTCAGTTTAAATCGGCCTAATTAAAGTTTCCCAAATTTCCCAGATCCCGAGCCAGGCCTCTCAGCAGGCCTGGGGATCCTATGTAAAATCTAGAACTTTATAGAGGATAAAATTTGCTTTTATGGAGGCAATAAAATATAGGATAAATATAGAAAATATAGGAAAATACAGAATGTCGCAAGAATCATAAAATATATAATATATAGGCTATGTAGGCCTAAGCCTAAATAACCAGGCTGAATATTATTTACTCTTTTTATAGGTCTGGATTATAGATACTGTACTGAGATTATAGTGAAATGATATTTCCTATGAGCTACAGCAGGCCTGTGCACAAGCTTTTATGGTGAAGCAAATAGAAAAGAATCATTTCGTCGTGTAACAATAAATAATCCGAGCATTAAAACGTGTTTATGTATTGATTATCGGCGGCGGCGCGGCGGGCCCGCCTGCGCTCCGCCTGCTGCAGCACATTTTTCCATTTCGGCTGAAAATATTTTTCCAGCCTCCGTTTGATTCCCGTTTCCACATTCAGCTCACGGCGGAGAGAGACACGGGCTCCGACCCAGCAGGAAGCTGTCTGTCTGTCTGTCTGTCTGTGTTCCCAGCAGCTGCCTGTCTCTCTCTCTCTCTCTGCAGCTAAAAACCAGTTTAACCCATTTCTGGTTCCTGGGCACAGGCCACACTACAGGCTGCTGCGGCAAACTTGATGCAGCTTATCTGAGCAAATGGTTTTACCAAACAAAAAAAGTATAAATTAATGTTTCCCCCTTTTTTCCTTTTACCTGAAGTCACAGCCTAAGCATTTTTAAATTCTTTATTCTTTATTCTTTGTATTTTATTCCTGCTTTCTGTTGTTTTTCGGCCGGGGGTCAGAGGTCATCCTCCCTGCTCTTGTCTTGTCTCTTCTCCTCTTGGTGATGCGTGTTTTCTTTCCATTTCAACTGATTTACAGTTTTCTGTCTGTCTGTCTGTCTGTCTGTCTGTCGTCGCTCCGTGCAAACAGGTTATTTTATATTTTTTGCTGTTTCTCGGTCGCAGGCCGGGCATGCAGAGGGGAGATTATGGGATGAAATCTGTCTTTCGTCTTTTTTCTCTGCACAGACTCCTGCGTCTCTCTCTCTCTCTCTCTCTCTCTCTCTCTTTGTGTGTGTGTGTGTGTGTGTGTGTGTGTGTGTGTGTGTGTGTGTGTGTGTGTGTGTGTGTGTGTGTGTCTCCTGGGCGCTTCAGGGAGAAATAAAGCAGGTTCTCCTCCAGAATTTGGAGAAAAAAAGTGGCAGATCCTCTGACAAAATGTCGCGCACCACAAAACCCACACGAGGTGATTTCAGGCTGTTTTTTTTTTTTTTTTTTTAATTCATCCAGACACAACAGACTGGATTATTTGTAGATTTTTTAAAATACAACCTCAAGATTTTTTTCTCCCTTAGAAAGCATAAATTGCATTTCGGAAATTAATTGTGCAGATGCGCCCTCATGCAGGGACGGAGCCGCTCAGACTGAATGCGGCTCCTCTCGTTGTCCGCTCAGACGCCAAACCGCACTGAACAATGAAATAAAACTAATTTTGTTCATTGTGTTTCTTCATTGTGAATCGTATTATTTCGAAGCCGTCACAATTAATCAAACATTTACTCGCTAAACCTCTTTTTCTTTTTCTTTTCTGAGACGGCGATTTGGTGAATAGAGCCGCGTTCCGCCCGCACAATAAAAGATGCACGGGAGATCTGAATGGCGAGGAATATTATAGAAATATTACACTGATAGGTTATTATCGGTGACAAATGTGACTTTAAATGCCATCAAACGAGCACGAAAGACAGTGAGAGGAATTATTATAGGATTATTAGAATAATGGGATATACTTTAAAAATGGCATTAAGCACAAAAATCACTATACTCCCTTTTCAGTAATAATATTGTAGTGCGTCTGTGTCGAATATTATAGGAGTGACACTCTGATATTATAGCTGACAGTGAACCGTAAAGCATGGCGACGTCACTATAAACTGAACTATTGCATCACTAAAAAAAGAAACTCTTATAGTTATGTTGTAGTGATGCCATAGAAAATAAAAGTACAATAACGGACAGGATAAATGATATAATCTAATATTACAGGGAATCTCATGGTGACTTTTCATCCCTGCAGCTCCTCTGAGGCTCCTCGTTTCCTCCGAACTGGAAATAATTTTAAATATGCATTTAAAAAATCACTTTTCTCTTTTTAAAACTGTGTAAGGACACCGCCAGCCCATTTATCCTTCTGCGCTGATCACAGGCCTGTTGTCTGAGCTGTGTGTTGCTCCCGGCGTCTCGCTGTGTGCAGATAAACTGATCAGCCTGGGACATGTGAGCTTTTTTCTTTCTTTGTTTTTTATTTTAGCCTGTCAGATTTTTAACTGCTGACATTATTTCACATTACAGAAATCAGGTAAACGTGCACGCGCCTGAGGCTGAGAAGCACCTGTTTTGTGGTCATGTTAGGAGATTATTTGAGGATCACATGGAAATAAAGATTTTGACATTTTTCCTGTGCTGTCTAATTTTCCTGATTTTATTTTTTTTCTAATTCCCTTTTTTTCCTCCGTAAAAAAAATGACCGGAAATAACCGGAAATGAAGAAAGGAAATGAACTTGATGAAATAAACAAATTTTGATCAAATCGATCCGGTTGAATTGTTTTGGTAGAAATGATGTGATCTGAGCAGAAATCTGTCCTCGTGCCCCGGAGCCGCGCGAGCCTGCCGGTGTTTCCTCGTGCGGCCGCTGGGTGGCGCCTCCTCCCTCCTCCTCACACACAGGCTGTTTACGCAGCGCGCGGCGCCCGTGTATTCAAACACATTCATGATTTAAGTCAATAATAAAATCCACAGATTAACACCTTCTGCCGCCGCGCGCTCCGCAGATTACAGATTACAGATTACAGCAAGTTTGTGGAGCTGTTTTTTTTTTTCTTCTTTCTGTCTTGTTCAGAGCGGAGTGACATGACCTGCTCTCCCCTCTGTCACCCCTCCTCCCCCTCCCCGCATCCCCCCGGGGGCAAAGGTCACAGGTGAGCCCCCCCTCACCCTCTATGAGCTCGTGCACCCAGAAAAAAAAGGTCCCTCCAGGGTTCCTCCAGAAAGATGGAGAAAATCCTCCAATTTGTTGATAGATAAAAAATAAAGATCCCAGTTTGGGTTCTGGTTGGTTTTGTGACACCTCAGGCGTTCTTAAAGCGGTTCCGTGTAGAACATGACACTGTGGAGAGCCTTCTGATACGGTTCTGTTGCAGCACCGTGCAGATTCTCTTGCACGGTGCTACAGGGAACCTTTCATGAGAGGCTTCTCAAAGGCGCCATGAGGCGTCTTTACAAAGCTAATGGAGCATGGTGCCATGGAGAACCTCTCTGAGAAGGTTCATTACGCCACCATAAAGGGTCTCTGTGGCACCACTCATGTAGGGAACCTTTCACAAATGGTTCCTTTCTAAAACGGTTCCTCACAGCACCGTTTGAGCACAATGATTTTGATCCTTTGAAAAGTGTTCTTATAGACACCCTAAAGGTTCCCTTTAGAATCATAATAACAGTAACATGAAATGATGTCATTAAAAAACAATAACAGCATAATACTGTTTCTGTGAATTTGGTTACAGCACCAAGAAGGTGTTTCTGCAGAACCCTGCAGGCACAATGCTTCAGAGAACCTTTTTTGAAATGGCACTTGAAGGCACCACGAAAGCCCTGCATAGAACCATTTGCACATAATGTAATAGAGAACCTTTGTTGAACAATCCTTCATAGCTGTAGAACCGTTTGGGGAAGGTTATTTAGAGAACTGGTTGTTAAAAGAACCATAAAGGTTCTCTGTAGAACCACATGAGCATGGTGCTTAAGGAACCTCTTTTCAAATGGTTCCATTGAGGGTTCTGCTAAACTTGAGGAACTGTTGAAGAGAGCCCTGTTGCTGTCATGTGGGCCTGAACTGAGTTTAGCTGCACACTCTTGGAAAATCGGGTGCAGGGTTCTACCTCATTTTCTGACAGAGCAGTGGTGGTGCTCTGTGGTGCTGCTTCTTCAGCTTTTTTGAAGAACCAAACACTCAGCAGACCAGAAACCCGAGGAACCAAAACTGAGAAGACTTTTGCTGTCAGCTATGTCTTAAGTCTATAAGCATTTTACTGTCATTTTAACTTTTACATATCAAACCGTATTGTTAAGCTATTAAACTTCATTATAATGTCTTACACCTCCAGGGTGTGAAGTAACAACGAAACTGATTATTCCTTATTTTTCTGAGGAGCCTTTGGAACCTCAAAAAGTCCCGGAACTTCCTCAAAGAAGACAGGAAACTTGCTTTAAGTCCTCTAGAACCCCTTCAAGGAACCCAGGAACCCACTCTGTATGACCCCTATACTCCTGAACACCTTGCAATCTCCTTTTACACTCCTATAGAACCCCGTCATGGAATCACAGAACCCGCTCAAGGACACCTGCAACACCCCTGTAGGACCCGTGGAACCCTCTTAAGAAACCCAGGAGCACCCCTCCTCGTAGACTCCTTGAAACCCCCTCAAGGACCTGAAGAACCCATTCAAAGACACATGGAACACCCTGGTTCCTCCCAGAGGACCCCCAGAACATCTCAAAGACTCCTGGAACCCGCTCAGTAGAACCCCTGTACTCCACCAAAAACACCTGGAACACATTGGAATCTCCTTTTACTCTCTTATAGAACCCCCTTTAGGACCCGTAGAACCTGCTCAAAGCCATCTGGAACACCCTGGTACCTCCTCGTGGACCCAGAACATCTCAAGGCCTCCTGGAACCTCAGATTTCTGTGTTAGACCGTGAACTCGGGTCAAAGGAGAGGAAACAAAAGAAACACAGAGAACCCAGAATCCCTGCGTCTCTTTTCCTTCTCGTCTCTCTTCTCTCTTTCTTCTCATTTCCTTCACCTTTAACTTTGCCTCTTTTCTTTTTTCTCTCCCTCCTGATCAGGCGACCGGTTTGCTCCTCGGATCTGTATTGATCATGACAAAGTGTGTTTCTCCTGGAGGAAATGTGGGTTCCTCCTGCAGCAGATGGCCTGCTCGCTCTGTGAAGGTGACAGCCTGCCTGACATCTGCATCTCTCCAACCCAACTCCTCTTACAGCCGCTCCTGTCCGCAGGGGAACCGCCGTGGAACCTCCAAGCACCGAACTCACCAACAAGTACAATAACCAGCAGCAGCTGACGAGAGAAATGAAACCGGCTGAGACCGCAAATCAAATTCTAAATTATAACAACATGAAAAATACAATTTATTTTTGCGGTTGAACATGCTTCAGCCGGGGGTCAAAGTTCACGCTGCGTTTTATGTCTTTTTGAATCACAAAAAACAATTAAAGAAAGGAAAACCCTGCACGCAAAACCTTTTTTTTTTTTTTTTTTTTTTTTTTTTTTTTTTAAATACAAATATTCCCACAGTAACTACACATTTCAGCATTTATTATGCTTTCCAAAAAATACTTTTGTCATGGTTTAAATTGACCTTAACAATCTTTAAAATTGTGTTGAATCAAAAAGCCAACAGTATTATTTTCTGCATCAGTTTTGAAAATTGAATCAATATGTATTTATCTGATATTTGATTAACAGTGAATTCGTCGTTGAGAACTACACGCTATTTAACATATTGCATTTCCTGAATTAGTCAGTGAGATTTAAATTGTTAATATGCACATGTGCTGATGGGCCTGCCTATAATTTCACGTGATGAGGATAAGCCTTTTTACCGTTTGAACAGACGCATTTAGATTAAAATTCATTGTTGTGTATCATCCGATTACAGCAAAATGTTTCCAGATCTCGGCTAGGCAGAGCCGAGCGCCGGGGAGCCACATAAAACGAGCAAAATTTTCTTTTTATTAGCAATTTTCCGTGGAAACGGTTTTATGCCCTCGTGTTTGAACGTTTGGAAGTAGAGCAGAAGCCGCACCGAGCCCGGTGTGATTCGGTGTGATTTGGTTTGATTTGGTTTGATTTGGTTTCTGAGCAGCGTCAGAAAAAAAGCAGAAACAATAAGTTGACCAACAAAGAGACACCTAATGCAAGCCAACCTCTCTCTCTCTCTCTCTCTCTCTCTCTCTCTCTCTCTCTCTCTCTCTCTCTCTCTCTCTCTCTCTCCATCATTCCCACTGCAAAAAAAAAAAAAAAAAAAAAAAAAAAAAAAAACATACGTAGCTTCATATCGAGCCTTATAATCTGATTTTGGGTTTTTTTTAAACAGGAAAAATCTGCCATTTCCGTCAGGTGATTCCACTTGTTTCCAAAAGTCATTATCCTGAACTCAGGGGGGGAAAACAGAGCGGAGCGGGTCAGCCGCTGCTGGACGGGGCCAAGCGGCCTGGAAACCAGCGGGACCAGCTGAAGCGCCTGGCAGCGGCTTTTCTCTCCGCTCAGATTCTTCAGCCTGATATTTTTTGCAGCGGCTCCTCCTCCTCCGTTCAGATGTCTGCTGTTTGGATGCTGCAAGTCTCACATCCCGTCAAACACAGGCAGGAATTTACCTCAACACACACACACACACACACACACACACATGCACACACACACACACACCACCACCACCAACAACAACAACAAAAACAACAAGAAACACATAACAACGTGATTCACCTTCGCTCTGAGATCATCTAACACGAGCTCTTATCATGTTATTTATAACAATATGAAGAACAACATCATCAACAACAACAATATCAACAACAACAGACTAATGCAGAGGTTTTCGACGCCAAATGCGCATCCAAAATGCGTTTTTACGCACGAAATGTGGAATTAATACACCGAATGGAAGTTGAAACGGGGAATATAAAAATATCTCTCTCTATATCCATATCTATATCTACATCTGTATATCTCTATCTACAGATATAGCAATATATATTTTTATACTCTCCGTTTTAACCTGCATTCGGTGCATTAATTCCAAATTTCGTGCGTAAAAACGCATTTTGGATGCGCATTTGGCGTCGAAAACCTCTGCATTAGTCTGTTGTTGTTGATGTTTTTCATCAGTAATAATTTAGATATTTACAGACACACACACACACACACATACACACACACACACACACACTCCTTGCGCAAGGCACTGAATTTCCTACCAGCTCCACTATTATTATTCTCTATTCTTTGTTCTTTATTATTATCATTATTTTTATTATTATTATTGTTGTTGTTGTTATTATTAATCTCATTATTGAGTGTAATTTGTCTTAACTTGGTTGAATAATCATGATGAACTCTCCAGCCGTCACATTTTCAGACAGAATATGCGGGATGAGGATTGCACAATAAGAATGATAATTCTTTATTTATGGAGCACTTAGTGGAACCGAGTTACAAAGTGCTCCGGCGGATGAATTAAACATGTGAACAGTGAATAAAAATAAAATAATAAAGAAAGAAATAAAATAAAGCCGTTCCACAGTAAATACAGAGCAAACAGGATGAAACACCAGGAGAGCAGAATTCAAACGAGCATGAAAACAAACTCCAGGCCACAACCGGAGGCTCCGCTCACGGCTCTGTCAGATGGCATTTGATACAGGAAGCGGACTTTTCAATATTTTCCCCGTCAGCTCAAAGCAGAGAGAGATTGTGCCTCGACGCTGCAAGAAATATCCACTCCAACAAGTCATTTACAGCCTTAAAATGATAGAAATGACGTGTAATAAATAGCCAGTTCATCTCTTCACTCCAGATGAAACTGCAGGAGGTTTGTTGGGTTCTGTGCTGCAGTGATGTGACTTTTGAACAAACTTTGTGCACAAAATCAATGAAACCAGCTTTGGAATGGAAACTGAAAAACCACAGCTAATACAAAACTAAAGAAGTTTTTTCTAGTGGAGGAAGCTCACTCACCAGCGTTGATAAAATTCAGATTAAAGACGCACTGTGGAGCTGAACGCTTAGTTTTTCATGGTTGTTGATGTTTTTCCTCCTGTGCGTATTTTTTGCAGCGCGGACGCGTTTTACGCAGAAACATGTGCGCAGATGAAGCGGGTGTCAGCTTCTGAGACGAGACTGCGCGCTGACGGCCGCGGTGTTGTGACTGGGAGCTCCGCTAACTCCAGTTCACTTTGTCAGAGTTGTTGTGACCCTCGCAGCTCCAGGGCAAATATTTCCAACACTCCACTGCAAAAAGTGTCTGCTTTAACGAGTCATTTAGGCAGAAAATATTAGTTGTTTGTTGTTTTTTTGCCATTAGACGAGACATTTTTGCCAGA
The DNA here is from genome assembly GCF_902150065.1 of Myripristis murdjan. Classification (NCBI taxonomy): domain Eukaryota; kingdom Metazoa; phylum Chordata; class Actinopteri; order Holocentriformes; family Holocentridae; genus Myripristis; species Myripristis murdjan. Next base: position 1,920,352 of record NC_044001.1, on the reverse strand, counting down.
AGTGCAACAACTCAACTTGTTTCCAATCCAACGTCTTTTGATTTGGGAATCTCCCAGAGACCGGTTCTAATATCTTCCCCAAAAAGGCAGATAACTGCGCTTGGATCTGTAAAAAATAATAATAATAAAATAAAACAATAATAATAATAATGATAATAACATAAACCCATGCCAACCAGTTTATTTGGAATGAAAGCAGAGCAGTTTGAATGAAAGCGCCTTGAGAAAGAAATGAGATTTTAAGAGGTAATCAGACTAAATAATTTGTGTTTGGTGGCGCAGGGAGAGTTTTTACTTTTTATAAGGAGAGAAAATCCCTTTTGTTGTTTGGCTGTCAGGAGTCACATCACATCAGATCCAGAGCAGGAAACGCCGCTGCGGGCTGACAGATTTCTGCTTCATATCAACTTTAATAATCCTCTGAACGTTTCCATAAGAATCACCTCAGTGCAACTGTTGATACAGCTCTTGATCAATATATGCATACTCTGTAGGGAAATGCTCAAGTTTCACTACTAGTGGTATTATTACTATTATTTGTATTATTATTATTGATGATCATGATGATAATAATAATAATAATAATGATAATATCAATAATAATAGCAGTAGTAGATGTAGTACTAGTAGTGGTTGTAGCAGTAGTAGCTGTAGTACTAGTTGTAACAGTGGTTGTAACAGTACTGATCATACTGGTAAATAGTGCTAGTATGACTAATAGAAACAATGTGAACAAGAGGGTTAGTGACAGTAGTACTATTCATAATAGTAACAGTTGTAGGCTTGCAGTAGTATTTGTTTTAATAGTAGCAGTAGCAGCAGTAGTAGTAATCGGACTAAAAATAGTGCTGGTAGTATTTGTTGTGACAGCGGGAGAAGCGGCGGAGCTGCCAGATCCAAACTGTTGTTTTCACAGAAAAGGGGAAATAAATCCTTCAGGCTTTAATTATCATCTGGGGCAAAGTTAATGTCTGATTATTATTTAATTATTTATTTATTTTGCTGATGAATAATATTTTCTGGAACTACATTCTGGAAGTCATTTGTTTTTTGTTTGATTTGGGGTTGTGGTGTTTTAATATTTTCGTTTAAAAAGAGAAGCCCTTCTTCAGCCGGGCTCAGACGGCCCTGGGCCAGACAGACTGACAGTCATTACAATTCATACAATATTTACAGAGTCTGTTTCTGTTTCCAGTTGTGTTCGTGGAAACGCTTCACGGCGCTACATGATGCCGCCTGGGCGGAAAAGCCTCCTGGAAGCGGACACCGTGTTTACGCCAGCGAACATTTACGCACAGTTTACGCACGGAGAAGCAGTATTGGGGAAGGGAAGAAAAAAAAGCGAGTCATACAAGCTCCTATCTGCTTTAGTTCGCTCTGCTCTGACACGTAAAGCACCTCAACCTCCCCGGATCATGTCGGCGTCCCTTCCCTTCCCCTCTTCCCTGTTTATTTGCCTTCAGATGGGATGTAAACAGTTTTGGAGACGCCGAGGGGGAAATGTTGAACCGGAGGACTGTAAATATTCGGAGCGGCGGGGATTTGGGTACGCACGGTGTGTTTTCCAGCCACGGGTTTAGTTTGAGGAAGAGAATGAAAGTGGGAGGGGTGGGGGGGCAGACGAGTGTTGATAGGGGTGAGTGTGTTTTCTGCGCTGCAAAAAATGTCCGTGTGAGGAGGCCGTTTGAGTCTTGTAATCGTTCCGAAAATCGCACAGACTGACGCTTAAATAAAAGTGAAAAAATTGCACCAGTCTAGTGAGATTATTCTAATATTTTTTCATCAAACTTCGCTTTCCCCAGGATTTTTTTTTATGTAAACAAGGGTTCATATCCCTCGGTGAGGCAGCCTGAAACAGATCGTATTAAAAAATAACACCTGAATCACCAAAAGTCTTGACGCAAATAGCGCACGTTGGAAATAAATAGAATTATGTGCAGGCCCCCGGCAGATTTGAACACTTTTTTGAGTGAAGATAACAGTTTTAGAGAGTCGACAGCAGATTACATGTGTGGTGCAGACGGACACTTTTTGCAGCGTGCAGCGCATTGGTGGATGTGTGTATATCCCAGTGCATCATGATTGGCTGAGAGCTCAGAGGACGCCTTAATATTTAATACTAATGTTCCCCTGGTTGGCTGAGGACTGGAAAGGTCCAACCAATGTTTTTTACTTGCTTTAGTGGCTGTGGCTCCCTAATTAATTGCAGCTATCTGTCTCCTATCGATGTGTGTGTGTGTGTATATGTGTGTGTGTGTTTCTTTTCTCTCCCCAAACCGAACATGAAATAGTTTGTTGGGCTATACTTTCTTTCTTTCTATCTATCCCCCCTTCCTTCCTTCCCGTCCTGGTTTGCAGGCAGAGACAGGACAGATTGAAACCCAGCTGTGTGCGTCGCTTTTGGTTGTTGCCATTTTCCCCCCTCATTGCCCGGTGATGTTGGATATGGGAGAGCGCAAAGAGGTGAAAATGATTCCCAAATCGTCGTTCAGTATAAACAGTTTGGTGCCCGAGGCCGTCCAAAACGACAACAACCACCAGAACCAGCATCACCAAAACCACCACCAGAACCACCGGGCCGGCGGCACCGACGACGCCGAGCAGAAAGCGCCTCTCCCCGCCGTGCAGCACGACAGCAAACCGGACCCTAAAAGTGACTCTTCGACCCACGAGACCTGCCCGGAGGAGAAGGAGAAAGCGGAGGACAAAAAGGACGGGAAAGACGGGGACGGCACCACCGGAGGAAAAGACGGGGAAAAGAAAAGCGGCAAGTACGAAAAACCTCCTTTTAGCTATAACGCCTTGATCATGATGGCCATCAGGCAGAGCCCGGAGAAGCGGCTCACCCTGAACGGTATTTATGAATTCATCATGAAAAACTTCCCTTATTATCGGGAAAACAAGCAGGGCTGGCAGAACTCCATCAGACACAACCTCAGTTTGAACAAATGCTTCGTCAAGGTGCCGCGGCACTACGACGACCCGGGCAAGGGGAACTACTGGATGCTGGACCCCAGCAGTGACGACGTCTTCATCGGCGGTACCACCGGGAAGCTCCGGCGGAGATCCACCACGTCCCGGGCCAAGCTGGCCTTCAAGCGGGGCGCCCGGCTGACCTCGGGGCTGACCTTCATGGACCGAGCAGGCTCCCTGTACTGGCCCATGTCCCCTTTCCTTTCCCTGCACCACCCGAGGGCCAGCGGCGCCCTGAGCTACAACGGAACCTCCTCCGGCTACCCGGGCCACCCCATGTCCTACAGCACCATGTTGACCCAGAACATGGGGAACAACCACTCGTCCTTCCCGACCTCCAACGGGCTCAGCGTGGACCGGCTGGTCGGCGGAGATCTGCCCTACGCCACGCACCACCTGACGGCGGCGGCCCTGGCGGCCTCGGCGGTGCCCTGCGGCCTCTCCGTGCCTTGCTCCGGGGCAACGTACTCCTTAAACCCGTGTTCAGTCAACCTGCTGGCCGGACAGACGAGTTACTTTTTCCCCCATGTCCCGCACCCGACCATGAGCACGCAGAGCGGCGGCGGCTCCATGCAGGCCGCCCGGGCTTCGGCCTCCAATTCCCCGCAGGCTCCGTCGTCCTCCTCCCTGCCCTGTGACTCTCTGAGGCCGTCACTCGCCGGCTCTCTGCCCGCCTTCTCCTCGGGACTTTCCGGGGGTTTGTCTGACTATTTTACGCATCAAAACCAGGGGTCAACCTCCAACCCGCTTATACACTAACACCACCATGCCCCCCCAAAAAACTCCACCTTTACCCCCATCCATCTCTTCATCCACCCTCCATCCACCCAACCTCTTCATTCCATGCTAAAGGAGTGAAACTCTAAATGACTGGAACTGTAAGTTGAACATTTTACACTGAACATTTACATTGTAAAAACAAAAACCAACAAAAAAAATCAAAATTATTATAACTACCTGCTATAAAAAAGAGGAGAGACTTACTGCAAAACAAAAAAGAACAGCACAGAGAAAAACACACACAGAAAGCAGCCCGAAGTTTCCAGGTATTTTTTATTATTATTGCTTCTTCTCCTTGCATTTTAATTTCTGTGTACATAATGTCTAAGTGTCCCGGGTTTGTCTCTAGTACTGTCAGCGACGTGCAATGTGATCTGAGAAAAACGGCGAGAAAGAGAGAGAGTGAGAAATGTAGGTTGATTTTTTTTGTTGTTGATGTTGTTGGAGGAGGCATTACCTTTTTAGAATGTGTATTTAAATAGTTGTCTGCAGATTATTATTTTTTTTTTTGCCTAATTTTAATATTAAAAAAAAGATAAAATAATATGTCTAATAGCGTCACCCGCACCGCCACACCGCATGTTTGCAGTATTATCAGGTGTCATGCGGCTCCGGGGCGGTGAAGAATGATTTATTTTACAAGAAAAAATTAAACACTAATTTTTTTTTTTTTTTAATTTTTTTTTTTCTATTTTTTTTTCTACAGATAAATGTGTTTTTAATGCAGAGAGCAAGCCCAGAGACAGAGGAACTAGGCTATGGCTACTGCCATTTTGTAGTCCCGTCTCTTATCATGAGGCTATATCTCCATTCATTCATTTTCCAGTTAAAAAAACTACTGTTAATACTTTTATATAGACCAAAGAATCGGTTTTTAGGACATTTATAGAAACTCAGTATTCAGCTGCATATGACAGGGGCCTGCAGTAGGAAGGACACCCAGTGAATGAATGAATGAACGGATGAATGAATGAATGCCTCCTATACACTGCAAAAAAAAAAAAAAAAAAAAAAAAAAAGAATGAAAGAAAGAAAAAATATCCATCCTAACACGTCATTCATTCTGGTACTAAGTTTTTAAATCGCATTTTTGCTTTTTTTTTTTTTTTTTTTTTTTTTTTAGGAAAAAAAAAGTGAAAAATTCCGCAACTGTGGTGCGATAATTCCATTTTTTTTCCTCAAAGCACTTGAATGTTTCTTGACGCAGCAGGAGTCATTTGCCTTATTCTGCCTCGTTTCAACATTTTCACACTTCTCTCTAGGTGGAAAAAAAGCTCAACTCTACTGGGGGAAAAGGTGAAATGAACTCACCGGTTTGGCAGAATTTTTCACTTTTCTTTAAAAAGTCAGATTTTAGGGCTGAATTTGCGACTTGCTCAGATGGATATTTTTTTTGCAGTGTTCAGCCTGTGATGTGCTTTCTTTACTGTACGTGATCGCCGAGAATCGGGCGTTCACGCCTTTTTGTATAATTAGTAAAAAAAAATGTCAATACCTATTGTAATTTTAAATGGGGTTTACTTTGCGGAAGAACAATGTAAGAGTAACCCGTGTTTGAAAGAAAGCAAAAAAAAGAAAAAAAGAAAAAAAAGAAAAAAAATGCCTCATTATCTAATACTTGGAATGATTGTCCTTGTCGTCTCTAAGATTTTTTCATGGTTGTGATACTATTGTGGTCTTATTCTTATTCCCGTGTTTGTCGCTTACAAAAGTAAAAAAACTGTTTTAATCGATCAAAAAATAAAAGAATAGGTTACGTTCATAACTAACGCAAATCCCTTTGTCTTTTTTATACTATTTGCCGTGTTGCTGCTATTTTACAATAAGAGTTGCGCACGGTGGTTGCGGGTTTCCACCCGATGAAAACAGTAAAAGAAAAAAACAAAAACTACTTTTATTATTTTAAAATCCTAAATCATCATAATCATGAATCCTCTGCAGTGCGCAGTTTATGCGCTGGTTTGCTGTGTTTGGGCTGCTGCCGCTGCGTGGTTTGCGTGAGTTTTGCGTCAGCTGGGTTGGTGAGGTGTGGCACTGCTTTACCTCTGGTATCCTGTTTTTTTTTTTCATGGTGATAATCCAGAGCAAAAATAATGCAAAATATTACAGAAATACGTTTGAAAGCCAAATCTTGAAAAAAAAAAAAAAAAAAAAAAAAAATCATGACAATCAGGGAGTATCAGGGCCATCGTTCCCTCTGAGCTGATAGTTTGGTGACTAATAATTTATCACACTTATCAGATAATATTATCTTGCCAGTCATTGGTGATTGCCCGACTTTCCCACAGAGTCCAGCCTGTTGGTGTTTTGGGAGTTTTGGTGCCAGGTGAGATCAGCTGCAGGTTTTTTGCAGCAGTTTGGCTCCAGGAGGATTTCCCCTCGCTGCCCTCTGCTTCCTTCTGCTTTATATTTTAGGTTTTTTTCCCACCTAATTTGTAGCAGCAACCCTCACCTGTGTTTATATTCCTGTGCTTGTAGTTGTGCGGGCCTGTGTGTGAAATGTGGGTCAAATGATGCAATCAGGGGTCGCGTTAGGCTGCGACCTGCAGGCCCGGTGGAGGCTGCTGCTCCAGGGCCGGGTGGAGGCTGCTCCAGGGCCGGGTGGAGGCTGCTGCAGGCCCGGTGGAGGCTGCTGCAAGCCGGGTGGAGGCTGCTGCTCCAGGGCCGGGTGGAGGCTGCTGCAGGCCCGGTGGAGGCTGCTGCAGGCCGGGAGAGGCTGCTGCTCTAGGGCCGGGTGGAGGCTGCTGCAGCGGACCCGGTGGTGTGTTATCATGTTTCAAATGGTGAAATGTTTGTTCTGTGGTGAAGCCACACCGCGCTGTTTTTACCATTTTTTGTTTGAGGAAATATATTATGAAGCATGAAACGGGTTTCATATGTGTGAAGCGTTTTGTGATGACACCGTGTTGGGCTGCTGGCTGCTGAAGGCTCTGTGTTTCAGTCAGGCTCCTCCTGCCCGATTTCCTGCTGCAGAAAAAAAAAAAAAAAAAAAAAACACACACACACACAACACACTCAAAATATTTGCGTTGCGTTGCCTGAGCAGGACCGTCCTGACGCAGCGCCGGAACAAATGATGCAACCTGAGCCGCTGCGGGGCTGCAGGCCATGTGCGTCGCTCCTAGTCGCTCCTGTGTGCTGTTCTGTTGTTGTCCCGGAAAATCATTAGAAAGAGTGGCGTGTTGCCTGGAAGGGAGTTTTCCTGCTTTGGCTGCAGGCAGAGAGTCGGATCCTGCCCGCTGCGCTGCTGTGGTGTTCTGTTGAGTTGATTTAGTAAAAATCACATATTTTGCGTTGCATTGCATAGGCCTAAATAAGTTTGTATTTTCATGCAGTTCCTGCCTGGTAAAATGATTCATACTCCATAGCCGCCACAGGGCTGCGGAGCATGCGCGTCCCGCTCCATTCCTGCCTCAGTTTTCAGATTTTTTATTTTATTATTATTTGATTGAATTAGGTAGGGTGTTTGTGTAAAACACGATTTTTTTTTTTTTTTTTGCTGCAGTGTTTTTGGAAATGCTCTAACCTGTGTGGCTGCAGCGCTGGAGGCACAGATTCAGCTCAGCCGCCGTTTCATTGGCAGGGACGGAGCTTCAGGTTCATATTTTGAGTTCATTTCCCAGTAAAAATCAAACTGAGCCTCTGAGAGACAAACATTAAGGCTTTCCTGAGAATATAATTGATTAAAAAAAAAAAAATCCATGTCGCTGGTTGTTTGTCTGATGCAGATCACTGACTGGAGGTCAAAGGTCACCATCCTGTTTATTTAGGCCTGAAGCTCCATCCACCGCCTGCAGGCTTGGTGACGGTGCGTTCAGGGTCCCGGCTGGAAACACCGTGACAATATTACCTAAATATTATTATAACAAATATAAACAATAATATTTCGGTAGTTTTGATGTTTGGATGTTAAATCTGCTGTCAGAGGGGAAACATACAAACTGGATGCTAAGATTTCTACTACTGATGATAATAATATTAGGCTAATAATGATAATCTCCATGATTTCAGCATGAGGCCTGCTTGTGTTTCATATTTTTCTATAACAACCAGATTGCCGCCGTGTCAGTTCGTTGCGGGTTGAAAGAAATCTTTTATTGTTATTTTATAATTCATGTTTATAGTTGTGTAGTTCTATAGTAATGTTTCTGTTATATCGCAGTCCAGATCCGCTGCTGCTCTCACATGTTGAGGGTTTTACACACGACGGATCCTCGGTAGGATTTTTTTTTTCTTCTGCGATTTCAGCAGCAGCAGTTTCTCATTTTTCTTGTTAGAAAAAATATTTTTTTTTAAAGACGGAGCTCTTCATCTCCTGTTTTTTTTTTTTTTTTTTTTTTTTTATTTAGGCTTAAGGCGCTTCAGCTACAAACCACACCGCCATGTTTCACATTTTCATCAAAGCAGGCTTCGGTTTGTCGTCACTGTCTCTGCTTCCTCTGCGCGGTTCTGTCTGACACAAAACACACCGCAACATGCGTGGCTCTGCGTGTGCACTTTATGTGCGATTTGTATGGTTTGTGCATCGCAGACTTTCCCTGCCAGTGAACAGGTGTGTGTGTGTGTGTGTGTGTGTGTGTGTGTGAGTGAGTGAGTGAGTGAGGAGAGGACGCCTTGCCTTAATAAGGAGCTGCTTACACTAATGTCATCAGTCTGGGCTTCAGTGGAGACTGAGAGTGGAAAACTGTTCATGTGTTTCTTCGTCATGCTGAGCATGAGAGCAAAAAGCATGTCACCTGTATCGGCCTGTAAGGCACAGCTCAGTCAGCCTGGAGCTGCTGAGAGGAGTCTGGGGCCTGCATGCGGCCTCGGAGGCTTTTCGGTGCGTCAGAAACACTGAGCATGTGGGGTTTTTTCTGTCTGAAAGTGTTCAGGTGTTTGTTTGACTGAGTCTCGGCGCAGAAATATCGGTATCAGCCTCCCAAAGTCCTTATCTGGAGATCCGCGCTGCTCGTAGATAGTGTGTCAGTGTGATTTGCAGCTCCAGGGTTTGATCCACAGTGACCCCCCCCCTCCTTCCCCTCCCCTCATGTTATTCCCCGGGCTGATCCCAGAGCAGCCGGGCCGCTGCGGATCCTCCGGGCCGCCGTGTTAGCGAACCAACCGGCCCGCAACAAAGAGCGACTTTCAGCGGCCGTGCGCGTCCGGCAATTTGTTCATTTCCTAAAGAGGCTGCGAGTTAAACGAGTCCGACTGTAACGCAATAACCTTACTGCTGCTTCCCCACAATGGAGCTGCCGGGGAACCCAATATCTGTCAGCTAGATGCTATCTGTGCCATGTTAAATGGGGTGACCACCAGTCAAAAGACAAAAGAAGCAACAGAAGGACACGGGGGTGGGAAGGGGGGCGCACGGGGGGCTGGAGGGTTGGAAGTCGAGATATCTTTTCTTTCTTTACCGTGGAAACAGGCCGGTCGCCATTCTCCCGCTGCACCACTCACATATTTGTCTTTGTTGGTGCAACAAGAAATATTTCTGATGTTCCTCCGCTGGTTTGGTGCCAAGCTGAGCAGAGCGGGACTTTAGCTGCTAAAGTTTTTTTTAAAAAACATAAAAAAGATGAAGTCAGTGTGAGGGAGGGGGGATTATTATATTGTTATTGGTGGTATTATTTTGCAGCCACGGTGAAAAAAACAACAACAACAGAAAATCTGTCAGAGCTGCAGAGAAAGGCGCAGGTGAAGCTGTTTGAAATACAAGTGAGATTTATTTGTGTTTCAGTTGGAGACATTTTGCACATGGATTTCTTATTTATCGGTGACTTTATTCTTTTTTATCCGAGGCGCGTCGTGGCGCTTTTTTACGCACCAGGGAGGCTCCCACACACACACACACACACACACACACACACACACACACACACACACGAGCTGCTGTGGTTGTTATTATTATTATCATAGGGATGATGATGATGATGATGATGATGATGATGATGATGACTATTACGGGATGTAAAGTCATTCACGCGCCTGTTGTTTAGGAACATAATATCATTAGTGTCGGTGAACGAGCCTCATTATCGCTTCGAATCCCGTTTATCTTTATGTTCTCACACAGAACCTCAGCGGGTTCTATAACAACATCATCACTGCGTGTGGGAGCAGACGTTATTACATTATTATTATTATTATTATTATTATTATTATTATTATTGTTAGTAGTAGTAGTAGTAGTAGTAGTAGTGGTAGTAGGCCTAGTAGTAGTAGTAGTAGCAGTAGTAGTAGTAGTAGTAGTAGTAGTAGTATTACACCATAGGCCGATATGAGTTGGTGCCTCAGGCTGATGATTCCATGATCAGTATTATCACATTGATCAATACGTTTTCTGTTAAAATTGCTGCTTTCGGTTGATTTTCTCTGACAGGAAAAACTGACTGACTGGCTGACTGGTTACCTGGCTGGCTGGTTGATCCTGATTGAGTGACTGACTGTTTTACTAACTGAAGGGCTAATCCTCAAATTGTCTGAAGGACTAACTAACTGGCTGTTTTGCTCTCCGATTGGCGGCTTTACTGACTGGCTGGCTGGCTGGCGGACCAACTGAACGGCTGATTCTTAATGACGGATTTTCAGAT
>NC_044001.1:1860024-1905024 GCF_902150065.1 Myripristis murdjan | reverse complement strand
ATCACTTCCTGTGCAGCAGGAAGGCGGCGGCGGTGCGTTCAGAGCCGCTCAGAAAGTTTGGTTGCGTCGTGAGGAACGCGGTGTGTGTTCTCCGACAGACATGTTGATCACATCATGTGACCTCAGAGCGCCAAACAGCTGATCTGAGGCCAAAGAGCCAAGATATAAATACCTGACAATAATTAGGATTAGCCTATAGTGAGGTGTGTGTGTGTGTGTGTGTGTGTGTGTGTGTGTGTGTAGAGAGAGAGAGAGAGAATGTTGGTGTGTGTGTGTTCATGTGTAGACCGAGAGAGAGAAACAGAATTTTGGCCGGTGTGTGTGTTTGCCTGTGTGTGGAGGAAAGAGAGAGGGAGTGTGTGTGAGGACAGAGAGGGAGGAGAATGTTGGCCTGTGTGTGTGTGTGTGTGTGTGTGTGTGTGTGTGTGTCTCCATTCCTCTGTTCAGCCTCGTCAGGCCGGCGGTCGATCAAGGCCGATTAGATCCGGAATGCCGACCGGTTCGGTTTTACCTTCAAAGAGCTAATCTGGATTTGATTGGTCCAGATGAGACTGGAGCTCCTGCAGCAGTTTGACCGCTGCTTTACACACACACACACACACACACACACACACACACACACACACACTGGCCGGGCTCAGGCTGTGTCGTTAACGAGCGTGTGTTAATTGCAGACGTGTGATTGGACGATGGAAATCCAAACGGTCCTTTTGTCATGTTTGTTTGGTTTTGGTGGAATGAACCTTTAACTGTGAGCAGGCTGACACAGGCTGTGTGTGGAGTTTGTAGTACATGTAGTACAAATTATACATGTATGTGGTACTACAACGTATGTCACACAGTATATCACTTAGAGTATATAATACCTGTTGTATACAAACTCTACAGTATATAATATACTGTATGTAGTACATGGTATTTGATGAAGTACCACATAATATATTATATAGTACATAAGAGACAGTGTGTATAACATATGAAGTATTTTTGATTGTAGTACATTCAGAATATATACTGTAATGAATGTAGTTCACACTAAATAGTGTGGAGTATATAAAACCTGCAGTATTTAGAATATAGTACAAATAATAATTAATATACAACATGTTCTTTGCAGTACAAGACTTTGTACTACATAGCATGCAGTGTGCAGAGTATATTATCTGGTATACACACAGTAATATACAGTATATATCTAGTACAGTACATTGCACAATACATTTTATAGTACTTCCACTGCAAGTACTATAAAATATATAATATAGAGTTTACATGCTGTTGTGTATGTGGTGTAAAATACAGACTGTACTACAAACCTTACATAGTATTTGCATTAAGTATACTATGTACTGTGTACATGCAGTATACATTACACAGTGCATTATATAGTACATAGACAATAAGATGATACACAGTGTGTAGCAGTGGTGTTCAAAGTGGGGTCCAGGGCCCCTCGGGGGTCCTTGAGGTACTTCAGGGGCCTCAGAAAAGTCACGGAAACTTCAGTTTCACTACAAATCAGTTTTTAGAAACACAAGAAACACATCTACACAAATATATTTAACAAAATGTTTTAATCTTTTTTTATTTGTCTGTGTTCAACTGGGACGCCTGAACAGCTCAGTACTGAACACACACACACACACACACACACACGCAGCACACAGTGAAGTGTGTGAAGTGTGTACAACACAGCAGTTCTAACTTTCATCTAACTACCAGGAAAGAGCCTTTAGCATGAGGAAAAACACCGACTGACCGGTGTGTGTGTGTGTGTGTGTGTGTGTGTGTGTGTGTGTGTGTGCTTGCTGGTTTTGGGGTGGTTCGTGTGAACGAGCAAGAAAACACTCGACGGGTCGTGAATAATCGTTTTAATGAGTGTGTAAAAGCAGGCGGCTCGGCGAGGGCCTGTCGGGTTAAACAAACTCTCAAATCCGATTGTCAAAGTGCAAAGTGGTGTCGTTTCGATTTGCCCCCCACCCCCCTCGTCCTTCCTTCCTTCCTTCCCTCCTTCTCTTCTTCACCCCCCCAACACACACACACACACACACACACCCGCCGCTCAGCTCCATCCTTCCAATTAAAAGGCACAATAATATTTAGTTAGACCTGGTGTGATCTGTGGTTTGGTTGTTTTAAAGGGGCCGGCGGTCTCTGCACGCTCCGCTGCTCCCTGTCAGCGCAGCAGGCGGAACCTCCTGCACGTCTGTTCTCCCCGCAGAACCCACACACACACACACACACACGCACACACACACACACACAGCACTGTCTCCTTAGAACCTGGCTTTATCTCTCTAGAACACAGGCTTATCTGCACAGAACAAGGCTTTATATTTCTAGAGCAAAGTTTTTTATTTCTAGAACGAGGTTTTATCTCTTTAGAACAAGGCTTTATCTTTCTAGAACAACCTTACCTCTCTAGAACAAGGTTAAATCTCTCTAGAACCGTGTTTCATCTTTTTAGAACCAGGTTTTATCTGTTCTGAGAGGTTTATCCTCCTAGAACAAGGTTTTATCTGTTTATAACAAAGTGTTATCTCTCCAGAACAGAACAAGGCTTTATAATTCTAGAAGAAGGTTTTTATTCCTAGAACGAGGTTTTGTCTTTATTCAACAGCTGTGTCTGTTCAGAGAGACGGTTCTGTCCCTGTAGAAAAAGATTTTATCTTCCGAGAACGAGGTTTGAGCTCTACAGAGCACGGTTCCATCTTTCTAGAACAGTTCTGTCTTTCCAGAGCAAGATTTGTCCGGACAGAGAGAGGTTTATCTCTCTAGAACAAGGCTTGATCTTCCTAGAACAGTGTTTTATCTCTCTAGAACAAGGCTGTATCTTTGTAGAACAGTGTTTTATCTCTCTAGAACAGTGTTTTATCTCTCTAGAACGAGGCTTGATCTTCCTAGAACAGTGTTTTATCTCTCTAGAACAAGGCTTGATCTTTGTAGAACAGTGTTTTATCTCTCTAGAACGAGGCTGTATCTTTGTAGAACAGTGTTTTATCTCTCTAGAACAGTGTTTTATCTCTCTAGAACGAGGCTTGATCTTCCTAGAACAGTGTTTTATCTCTCTAGAACAAGGCTTGATCTTTGTAGAACAGTGTTTTATCTCTCTAGAACAGTGTTTTATCTCTCTAGAACGAGGCTTGATCTTTGTAGAACAGTGTTTTATCTCTCTAGAACGAGGCTTGATCTTCCTAGAACAGTGTTTTATCTCTCTAGAACGAGGCTTGATCTTCCTAGAACAGTGTTTTATCTCTCTAGAACAAGGCTTGATCTTTGTAGAACAGTGATTTGTCTCTCTAGAACAAGGCTTGATCTTTGTAGAACCGTGTTTTATCTCTCTAGAACGAGGCTGTATCTTTCTAGAACAGTGTTTTATCTCTCTAGAACAAGGCTTTAACCTTCTAGAACAGTGTTTTATCTCTTTAGAACGAGGCTTGATCTTTGTAGAACAGTGTTTTATCTCTCTAGAACAAGGCTTTAACCTTCTAGAACAGTGTTTTATCTCTCTAGAACGAGGCTTGATCTTCCTAGAACAGTGTTTTATCTCTCTAGAACGAGGCTTGATCTTTGTAGAACAGTGTTTTATCTCTCTAGAACAAGGCTTTAACCTTCTAGAACAGTGTTTTATCTCTCTAGAACGAGGCTTGATCTTTGTAGAACAGTGTTTTATCTCTCTAGAACGAGGCTTGATCTTTGTAGAACAGTGTTTTATCTCTCTAGAACGAGGCTTGATCTTTGTAGAACAGTCTTTTATCTCTCTAGAACAAGGCTTGATCTTCCTAGAACAGTGTTTTATCTCTCTAGAACAAGGCTTTAACCTTCTAGAACAGTGTTTTATCTCTCTAGAACAAGGCTTTATCTGTGCTGCGGGAGGTTTATCTTTCTGGAAAATGAAAAGAAAAGTTTTACCTTCCCAGAACAAAGTGCTATCTTTCTAGAACAAGGTGTTCTCCAAATCCAAATCCAACATGTCGTTTTGCCCTTCGCTGCTCTTGTGTTTTTTTTTCGCAGCGTTTTCAAACCGTTTCCCAGAAGCCCCTTGGCACGGCGCCCCCCCTGTGGCTCGAGCTCGAGCGGCGTTCTTGAAAAGCTCGGTTCCTGTCGGAGGCTCGGGCGGCTCAGTGCGGGACGCGGCCTCGGTCTTAAACTAATCTTTCTTTACATTGTTGTGTGTTGTTGTCCTTGCACTCGTTGTCATGGCAACGCTGACTAATTCTGCAGCACGCCGGATCAGCAGGTTAACAGCTAAACCAGCAGAGGAGTTAGAGGTGACAAAGTCCAAATCTGAAATCAATAAAGGAAAAACAGGAAGTGAGCGGCGACTGGAGGCTCCTGACGCTCGGAGGGAAACCCCAGAGCACCTTCTCCTCTTTCTAGATACGATTTGTCTGTTTGGGCCCCTTTGTGTCCTTCAGCCGGCCTCACAGTACCCAGGTAACCAGGTAACCAGGTGACCAGGAACTAAACCAGGACTCCGTTCAGTCAGGTTCAGTCAGGTTCAGTCGGGTTCAGTCGGGTTCAGTCGGGTTCAGTCAGGTTCAGTCGGGTTCAGTCAGGTTCAGTCAGGTTCAGTCGGGTTCAGTCGGGTTCAGTCGGGTTCAGTCGGGTTCAGTCGTTTGTGGCCAGATGAGCGTTTGGAGTTTGTAACTTCCAGATGATTAAAGATCTAACAGCAGGCCAGAAAACGAGGGAGGTACCAGACGCGTAGAGGAGCGATAAACGACAGGTTTCCTCAGACAAAGTGAGCGTGGACGCTACACTCTCTGACTTCCTGACACTCTGAGGGAATTATGATAAATATAAATATGCCTGGAAATATAAGATGAGGAGTTTTACACAGGAAAAGTTTCTGAAAATGAGTTTCCAGCAGAAACTCATGACAGCAAGTTTCCCGCTGGGAGGGAAGTTTGACTTTGTTTGACCAGAAGCCCTGAGGCTGACCTGGAGGACCTGGAGGACCTGGAGCGACCTGGAGCGACGTGGAGCGACCTGCAGGGGGGCGCTCCCAGCCAGGGGATTATTTCCTGCTCCAGCTTTTAAAACGCCGGGACGTCCGGCCGTCGACCGTCCGCGGCGTGAAGCCGTCACTCAGTCTGATCTCAGCCCTCTGAGACACTACACTACCCACAAGCTCCAGCGAGTCCCCGCCAATCAGAGACGCCGCTGTTGCCATAGAAACGTCAGCCCCGCCCGCCGTTAGCCTCAGCGTCGCTGCAGCTGGTCTCAGGACGCTTTCTGACGTTTTCTGTTTGTCAGGGAGGAGACGTCACTGATCAGTAAGGTGGGAGTGATGGTGTCAGTCCCAGTGCAGCGTGGGATATGTAGTCCCCTCCCTCGTGGAAAACGTCATGAACACAGTCCTGCACCTGGTCCTTCTTATGGAAGGTGTTTTGTTTTTTTCTGATTCATCCTTTAGATTTGGTGCAAATCTTCAAACTCTCCGTCTCTGGATTTTCTGTAATTAAACGAATGAGAAATGTACAGATGAGTTAACCAGCTGATCCTAATTCAGTGACTCTGTCCCACCTGACGCACGCCGCCTCAGGTGGAGCTGCTGCTGCTCCTTCAGCTCAGATAATCTGCACATTTGTTTGTGATTGCAGCTGCAGAAAATCAAACCTCACACATCAAAACACATCGAAACCTGACGCATGAACTTCTCTGCACATTTTATTGATTCTCTTGATGCTGCGTCTGTGCTTTTTTTTTTTTTTTTTTTTTTTTTGTTAAATGAGTTCCTGTGATGAAGGCTGAGAGGAATCCCAGAGCCGAGTGGGAACTGTGACGTGCTTCAGTCTGCTTCCACCTTCAATCCCAGCCACAAAACTGATATTAAACTGATCAGAGGCTCTAATCTGGTTAATCCTGAATGTGAGCGAGCTGGACTAAGAGCTGCCGTGACAGTTGAGTTTATAGAGAAACATGATGATGGGTTTGGTGAGATTTTAATTTCAGTATCAGATGTTGTTTCCTCCCTGACCGGAGCTACAGATAAAAACATAAGAACGGCGGGACGGGGGGGTTAGAGTCAGTTTGAGAGGCGTTTCCTCGCAGGCAAAAGACCAGAGTTCAGAATAAACCACCGAGAGTTTGTCAGATATCGATTATCAGCTGCTTCACCACACAGATTTCTCTGTGTGTGTGTGTGTGTGTGTGTGTGTGTGTGTGTGTGGTTTGTGTTTTCACAGCAAAACAAAGCCAAACCTCAGGAAGCAGGCGCTGACGTTTCACATCTGACCACAAATCAGCGATTAGCATCAAAACTTTTGCAGAGAAAGTCGGGATCAGACGCAGAAACTGAAGTGCAGCAGAATGAGCCGCAATAAATCTGTCAGCCAGGATTTACACTGCCTGGGTGTGTGTGTGTGTGTGTGTGTGTGTGTGTGTGTCTCCCCCTCTCTGTGTCTGTATCTGTGTCGTCCTGTTTGCTGACTGTATGGCTAAACACGGCCTGCTGTGTGTGTGTGTGTGTGTGTGTGCTTAGCTAAGCAGGGCTTTGTGTGTGTATCCTGTGACCAATATGTTAGAGTACTGTAAACCCTCCGGCGAGGATACACCACGTTAGAGAACACACACACACACACACACACACACCACTTCCTCATATTTACTATAAAATGTATTTTTCAGGTCAGTTTCAGATGGAAGCAGACAGTGTGGCAATGAAAGAAGTAAAAAAAAACAACTTAAAAAAATAAAATAAAATATAATTTAAAAAATCTAATTTTAACTTCCTCTGACTCCAAAATGAACACTGTAGTTTTTACTATTATAATAAATATTCATAAATGAAGCAAAGTACTTAGAAATTGATTTGGAAGCTAAATAAATTAATTAAATTACTTAATTAAATAAATAACTAAATATCAGGATCAGTGATCCATGTAAGTAGATGATACTTTATCACGACCAGATAATATTTTACCAGTAATTAATGTAAATAACATTTAGGGTTTAATTGTGGCCTCTGAGCCGTGATCATTTTTAATATATATGTATATATATCTGTATATCTATATATATCTATATATCTATATCTATCTATATATATATATACATACGACATACATACAAACATATATGCATACACCCATATATATATAGATCTCTATATATCTATATATAGATATAGATATATAGACATATATCCCTCAGCTCCAGTCTGACCAGTTCAGCTCAGCAGCTCTGCCATAAACTTTACCTTTTATCAAAGTTTATAATGTCCAGTTTGTGTTGACATTGTGCAGAATGTGTCACTTTAATTCTGTGTTTGTTACTGAGGTTGTAGTTTGCAGAGGTCTGCTACTGGACTGCATTATACTGAGAGGGGTTTCTGATTTTTTGTCCTCCCTATCTTTATAAAATAGGAGGGGACAGAATAGTGGAAACAGCTGTCAGTAAAGTGCAGCACTAACTATGAGTTCAATGCCAAACCCAGAAGTGAATGAACACCTCTGTTACCGTGACAACAAGACAAGCTGAGCATTACAGGCAGCAGGAGAGGAAACTTCTCTGATTAGACTGTCCAGGTGGAGCTGATGATGTGACACTGAGTGTGTGCGTGTATTTGTTGATGCTTTTCCTCTTAAAAAAAAAAAAAAAAAATCTCCATTTTCATAAAGTGTACATCAGTTTATGTTGTTTACTCAAATGTAAAGGCCATAAGGATGTTTACCGTACTTTTAAAAAAGTGATAAACTCCATTGCTGACATAAATATAAATAAATATATAAATAAATAAATACATACATGCATATATACATATATACATAAATACATGAATAAATAAGTCTGGTAAACAGATTCCGGTGTAGGTGAGGTTGAACTCTTCATCTCCATGTGATATTTACAGCAGAGACTTCTCAAGTGAAAACTGAAAATATTAATATTTCTGTTCTGTTGTTGTTGTTGTTGTAGCTGTTTTAACCTGGCGCTGTTTGCAGGCTGCTGGGGCTGCTGGGCTTTAAAGTAAAGACGGAGACTGAAAAAAAGAAAAAAAAAGTCTTGCAACCAAATGGAGCTGAGTTTAAACTCTGAGGCGCTGAAACTGGAAGCATTTTCTCAGTAGAAAATATAAGAACTCCAGGGGTTTGGAAAATAGTTTGGTTTGGAAAGAAAAGAAGAGAGAGAGAGAGAGACAGAGAGAGAGAGAGAGAGAGAGAGAGAGAGAGACCGGGCCGGGCGGGCGGGGCCGGCGGGCCGCAGGCTGCTGCCGCCGGTCTGCTCTCCGGGTTCCACCGGCGGGTTCCTCTGGTTCTGCAGCTCCTGTTCCCGCCCCGGGCCTCAGGTGTTCTGACTGCGCGAGCCATAAGAAACACGCTGTAACGCACGAGTCCGCACCTGTGTCACCGCCACGACGCCATTACGTCACACTTCATCATATTTAATGTCCCATCATGCAGCCGCCATTCATGCAAATGCAACACGGTGATGTCACTGCTGCTCTGCTGACAGCGGAGTGTGTCGTGTTTCCTGCGTGTTCTGTGACACACACACACACACACACACACACACACACACACACACACACACACACACACACACACACACACACACACACACACACACACACACCGTGTTTTCCGGCGCTGTAAATGCATCTGTTTGCATGTTTTGCTTCAGAGCTGTATTGATTTTGATATTGGCTGTAATTCTATTAACTTTTTTTTCCCTCATTCCGTCTCTCGGCTCAGATTTCCCAGCGGGATCCGCGCACATTCACTTTCACTTTATTACTGCGGCTGTACTTTCATTAATTAATATTAATTAGACTTGTGCTTCTGACGAGAGGAGAGCTCCGCGTGCGAGAGCGCAACTCTGGCAACAATTACAATAAAAACATTAAGAATAATAGGAAACAACAAAAACATTATTTACAGAAATTTGAAATTGCAACATGGAAAAACTAACAGGCTATTGCTAATATTTTTAATATTATTATTTAATAAAACCGGATCCCTCCTTCCTTTGGAAACGCAGTTAGGAGCGTGCAGTATTATTCAGTATTATCCTGAATTATTATAATCCTGTTTTTATTCTTTACCGTGTGACGGTGTGGAGCAGAAAACAGCTGGGAGACTGTCTGTGTCACCGCGGCGAGGAATACAATAAAATGATATTTAAGAAAAAAAGGCGAAATGAACCCAGAAAAAAAAACATATATAGATGAGAGAAGCAGTGTGTGTGTGTGTGTGTGTGTGTGTGTGTGTGTGTGTGTGTGTGTGTGTGTGCATACCGCTAACAGAATAAAGATTTTAAAAAAGAAAATAGGCCCTAAACGTTTTTTGCGATTTTTGTGGAGGATTTTACACTAAAAATATTACACCATCATAATATTAATGCTGTATAAAATATCGTGTACTACTACTACTAATAATAATAGTAATACTATAAACCCTGTGGTACACTGTGCGGTGTTTTATTTGATTCGGCCTGTTTCTATTCTTCCACTTTGTAATATTCCTGTGCTCTATAATATTCCTGCAGGATGTCAGCGCTTGCTGATTGTTTTCCGTGTTTATGTTTGGATTATTATTTTAAATTTCATACAAAATTCCTCTCGTGCTTTGCCGTGAGGTTTTCTGTACGTTCGTCCTGCACCGCAGCCTCTTAAAGGGCATTACACCAAAATAGAGCACCACCACAGGGACGATTTCAAAGTTGCACGTGTTCACACTTTAATGACTAATAAAACAGTAAATAATTAAATTCATAAAAAAATAAATGTTGCTAAAATATATCCTTAAACACATAAGATGTGTATATATGTGTGTGTGTGTGTGTGTATATATATATATATATATATGTATGTATGTATGTATGTTTTACTTCTGTGGAAAACTGAAGGTGAAATAACAAACATCAGCATTTAAGTTTCTACTTGTTTGACTGGTTTGGTTTTCCAGTATTGGGCTCTGATTAAATTTCTCTGAGCATGATGATGATGATGATGATGATGATGATGATGATGATGATGATGATGTATTTCACCACAGTCACAGTCCTGAAGCTTTTTGCAAATTCAGTTAATGCTAACTTTTGGTTTGTTTGTTTGTTTGATGAATGAAGCCCCTGCTGCTCGGGACGCTTTTCCATCCTGACGAGAGCACAAATCTGGGGGAACACTCACTACTTTTTAATTTTAATTTTTTTTTTTTTATTGGCAAATTTGAAAATGATCAAATTAATAAATATTAACTATCAATACAAACTATTGACCAGCAGCAACTTTGATGTGACGGCATCAGCAGCGTAAATCAGCCTCTCGTTCATTCACAGCTGAAATGTTTCTGAGCCGCTGGGTTTTGTGCCAGCCTTTTGTCTGCACTCTGTTTTCACTCAGCCGCTCTCTATAGGAGAGGGTGTGTGTGTGTGTGTGTGTGTGTGTGTGTGTGCGTGTGTATGTGCGTGCGTGTGTGTGTGTGTAGGGGGGGTTGCTGCTCTCAATATGTTGTGATGGAAGACTTTATTCTCCAGAAGGAGCCGCCGCCTGGCCAGACACCGAGCGCAGGAACCAGCTCTGATCCATTTGGCATCCGAGGCTCGCGGAGACGCCTGGAGGAGCGACACGGCACAGAAAAGACAGAAAGAAAGAAAGAAAGAAAGAAAGAAAGAAAGAAAGAAAGAAAGAAAGAAAGAGAAAGAGAAAGCTCGTCTCAGGCTGCGTTCACACGGCAGTTTCACAGCGTTTCCTAAATCAGATTTGTTTTTCGCCTCGGCTGACTCAGATCGGGTGTTTCCTCTGCTCGGTGTGAACGGCCTGTTTCACTTCCCACCAAACCAGCTCCTCACTTCAGACGGGAACAACTGATGCATCACAAATACATTTCTAATTAATGTATCTTGGGTTATATTCCAAGAAAAAAACCCTCTGATTCCTGAGTTTAAAGTGGTAAATTTACTAGAAAAAACTCACAAATTTATGAGAAAATACTTTGTCTTACACTCGTCTTTCATGCCTCTGGGGGCTCCACATGTGCTGCCCCCTGCTGGCCGTGTCTCAGGCCTGCAGCTGATCCCTTCAGCAGATTCTACTCTGACATGGGATTCAGGAACAAGGAGATCCTGCTGATCTGAGCCCAGAATCAGCAGATTGTTTTCTTCTGAATCGGCCCAAGTCACAGCAACGTCTCTTCAGAGTCCAGATGCTGAGGAGGAGGTTGGGGTTCTGGACTCAGACCAGCAGGATTTCCTTCAGACTGGATCCCAGAGAATTTCATTATTTGGCAAAAGTCTGCGTCACGAGGCCGGCGGGGTGGCGGACGGTAAATCAGCGTGACTTTGACTCAGGCGACCGGCGTTTGAATCCCGCCTCGACAGTGTTTGCCTTTAGGTAGCTATGACGTCAGCCAGCTAACATTACCAAATGTTCACTAATATAACATTAAGCTGCTAATATCGCTTTGTCCTAAACCCTGATGCTGCCCCCACCTCACACCAGTATGTTCAGTGGCTCGCTGGCTCGTGGGTTTGCTGCTTCAGGAAACGCTGCTGTTGCTTGAACTGGGACTAATTGGCCATGTGGTCCGGTGGCTTGGAGGTCCTGTTGTGTAACTGCAGGTTTAGCTGCTGGAAGAGAGATTAGACAGAGGTCTTAGGCGTTCAGACTGAATGTCAACTAGTAAGAAACACTGAGCCTCCAGTCGTTCTCACTGTTTAAGCCGGTTTGGCCTCCCATTCGACTTTTTCCAACCGTGAGCACGGAGCCTCTCGGACACGGCGTGGCGTCTCCGTGTGGACGGGGAAACGGCGCTTTGGGAAAACGGTGACATGAGATCGTGGTGTCATCTGGCTGGGAGCTGAGGACTGAGGACGTTCTGGGTGTGTTTGGGGTGTTTCTTCTGGAAAGCTCATGATGTGGCTCCGTCATGAAGGATGGTGTTCCAGCAGCAGGAAGATGAGGCCTGGGCTGAGTGGCGGGTCGCTCCAGGTCAGCCTCAGGGCTTCTGCTCATACAAAGTCAAACGTCCTCCCAGCAGGAAGCTTGTTGTCATGATGGAAACTCATCTTCAGAAGCTTTTGCTGCATGGAACTCTTTATTTATCTTTTTTTTTATTTCTCTCAGAATGTCAAGAAATCAGCCCGAGGTTCTTTGCTTTTGTCATTTCCAGTTTCTGACTGAAACGTGTCTCTACCTCTTCAGTTTATCGTTGATTTTGTGTCCTGCTGTTGGAAGTTGTCTGGATGTTATTTGGGTACATGAGTACAAAACCCCAGCCATCCTGGTTCCTCTGATAACAAACGACTGAATCTTATTGAACTTGGTCCTGGTTACTCCTGTGAGACTGGCTAAAAGATAAAAACCTGTTCAGAAAGATAAAACAGTCCTCTAGAAAGATGAAAAGCTGCTCTAGAGAAATAAATCCATGCTTTATAAAACATGAAACCAGATGAACAGCAGGTCCTGCAGGAAGACGAGATGTTGCCAGAAAACGCTGCAGCAACACTCCCAACAGATAAAATAATAAAAAATATAAAACTATTTATCACAATGCTGTTTTGATGTCAGACGGCTCCATTCAAGATTTAGCTGTAAAAAAAAAAAAAAAAAGCAGAACTTTTCATGAGAGTTCATGAAATGTTTGTGTGAGGACGCTGATATGTTTTGCAGTTTAATTCAAATCTAATGCACGTATCGTTGTCTCTGGGCCACGTGTTGTTTCCCTGCAGTTTTTGGGGAAAGCGATGTTGTTGTTTATCTGACTGACTGAATCTGAAGATTTACCAAAGTCTGCTTTTCATACGCATGTCGGTGCAGTCAGCTGAGAGCTTCCTGTTTCCAAGATGGCGGCTAAGAAAAGCAGCGTTTTGCAGCTGGATGCCAGTGTGAACCTGCAGAGGAACACCAAGCCTTTTATTTTGAAAACAAATAAATGAGCCAATGGGGACAGCAGAGTTTCAGTGCTGCTGCGTTTGGCTCTGAACTCCCAGAACGTGGAAATAAAGTTCCTGGGTTTTTGTTGCTTTGTCTTTGTTCTCTGTTGTGATGCAGAACGTTCCAGATGAAACAGGGAGTCAAGACACAGAAAAATAAAGGTGCTATCTGGAACCAAAACTGGTTCTGCAGAGTGATGCCACAGAAGAACCATTTTTGGTTCCACACAGAATCTTTTAGCAAGTGGTTCTTTAAAGAACCTCTGGGGATGCCTCAAAGAACCATCAAAAATGTTTTTTCTAGGGACTATAAATGGTTCTTTAAGCAACTGTAGCAAAAATAGGTTCTTTAAAGAACCAGTTTTAAGAAAGTTCTTTGTGGACCCAACTGGTTCAGTAAAGAACCTTTTTTAAATGGTTCTTTAGTAATTTTTCAGAATAAAAGGTTCTCTGAGCGTTTTAAATCAGATGACTGTGTGCAGGTTGAAAACCAACATGAACATGTTGTTGGCCGGTTCTCCACGTTCCTTGTTCCTTCATTGGGTTCCAGACGAGCTATTAAAAATGTTTTCTGATGGTTTATAGAGCGAGACATTAATCCATTCACTGAGGAAATAATCTGCACATTAATCCATTCACTGAGGAAATAATCTGCACATTAATCCACAAGGAAAAGAATTGTGAGCTGCTGCCGCCACCAAATAACTCCAATAAACATGAAGAACCTTTAGCACTTTAAAGAACCACAGAGAGTGTGTGGAGAACCAGCCCCTAAATAAAGAGGCTCTTCAGCTGCTGATGGTTCTCTGTAGAACCACAGAGTGTTTTGAAGAACCCTTTAAGAACCAGTGTTTTTCGGAGCGTGGACCTTCCTGCTCGCTGCAGCACAGGAGCGTCAGGCTGGAGGGTTAAACTCATTTCTGCTTCAGAAGCAACAAGACGAGAAAAGTGGTGTTTCCATGTTGCTGCACATCGTCTCCTCCATGTCGAGTCTCTGAAGCTCCGTCACTCGGACGCCGAGGGAGACGATCAGAGCCAACATGCCGGTGTTTTACAGCCGCAGAATCATATCAGGTCCACATGTCTGGTGCATCATTTTAGACACATTTCCCTGGAATCCAGCAGCTCATGTTTGGGTTCTTTGGAAACTTCAGGATCTGTTAGAATTTTAAATAAATTCCTGTGGGTTTGAACTAAACCAGACTAAGCAGCGATGACGAGTCCAGGGCCCGATCCCAGCGTCCCCCTGAACCCTCACAGAGTTCCCTGAGGTGACACCTGACCTGTGGTTGTGACGTGTCACGTGATCTGGACGGGGAAATGACTGATGGATAAACTCGGTGTGTAATACAGGATCTGCTGTGATCTTAGATCCTTGCTAATGTGGTGTTTCTTTGTTATTTTAGGCAGACATGAAAACATTAACATGAACGTTGAGGTTGGTTGCTCCTTCCATGCTTGTTTACCGCTCTTCTATCTTCCCATCTTCTGATAGGAATACATGCAGCCTGCGTGTTGTTGTTGTTTTTGAGAAACATTCTTCCATTCAGTTTCAGTTTCTGTAGTTCTGCTTTAACAGTTTCCTGTCTGACCTGCGGCTGAACAAAGAAACAGCAGCAGCAAATAAACATCACAAAGAAAGTCACTGAGAAGTAAAATCCACCAGAGACGGTTCACTCACTGGTTCCTCTCCCAGGGGCCTTGAGGGGTTTCCAGAGGGCCTTGAGAGGTTTCCAGGGGCCTTGAGAGGTTTCCAGGGGCCTTGAGAGGTTTCCAGGGGGCCTTGAGAGGTTTCCAGGGGTCCGTTCCTGGAGAGTGTTGGGGCTCTGGTTGACTCGAGCTGTGTGTGCTTCCTCCTCGCTCACCGTGGAGACACAGCTCAATAAAAATTTTGTCAAGTCGGGTTCCTTGCAGCCGCTTGTTTTCCAGACGTTCCCAAACGTGTAAGACCATCAGACAGGCCGGAACATTCATTATAACTGAACTACTTTCTATAATTCATGATAATGAAATGTACTCCCTCTAATTTAGAAATTTATGTAATTATATACAAAATTGAAAGTCAGAAACAAAAGTCTTCAGATGTACAGAAGCTTGTGGAAAAAAATCAAATGTTGGTCCATGTTTAGGTTCTTCTTGCTGAAGGAAGTTGGACCAGCGGCACTTCAGCGGCAGCAATAAACGTGTTCAGCGGTGACAGCGCCACCGTCTGACTTCTATCATTTAAAAAAAAAAACAAACATCCAAGACGTGGATTTCAACTCCACATGATCCACTGAGTGAATCAGACAGCTTCAGAGCTGCTTATTTTTTCACTTTGACAGAGCCAGGCTAACGACTCCCATAGACTTCAAGTCTTTATGCTAAGCTAACAGGAAATGCTACCCATATGAACTGAACCACTGGACGTCCAGAGGTGGACATGGTGTCCAACATCTGGTCTCAGTCTGGGGAAGCCCGGGAAAGGAAAAGGGGAGTTGGAGTCTTCCTTCAAGCAAAAGAAATGTGATGTTGTTGCAGCATCACTGATCTCACCTTTAAACATTTAATTGTAGGAATTACAATAAAGTTACCTTGTAATTTCTTATATTTTTATTTTTTTAATTACATTTTTTTTTACAATTTTTTTTTACAATTTTTTTTTTTTTTTTTTTTTTACAAATTTTTACATTATTTTATTTCATTTAAACACATGCACTTTTTATTCAAATGTTTTATTTGAACAAAAATCCTTTTATCCTTAAAAATAATAAAAATAAAATTAAAAAATAAAAAACTGAACAAAATTCTTTTTATTATTAAAAATAAAATAAAATAAAATAAAGTAACTAACAGTTACTTTACTGAAAGTGAAGAATCTTAAGAGAAATCCTAACCCTCACCCTCAAAAAAAAAAAAAAAAAGAAAAGAAAAGAAAAGCCCAAATAAACTGTGGCTATTCTAATTTAAAAAAAAAAAAAAAAAGAAAAAAAAAAGAAAGAAAATCTGTATTTTCCGTGTGAGTGTGTGCTCTCTGGCTGGATGTGCTGGTTTGGTCGCTGTCGGGTCGCGTCGTGTTTCGTGGTGAATCCTGACAGGAAGCGTCCTCGTCTGATTTCTTCTTCTGCTGTTGGAGGAGAAGCGAGTAAAGCGAGGTTAAACAGCGAACACACACTCGCTTTTGTCAGAGGCGCACAGATCCAAAAGTTGCCTTGTAGGTCTGATCATTAATTTGTCCATCTGTTGTTGGCTACATGCTAATAATTGCACTATTGTTTTGCTTACTCTCACCATTTTTTTTCTTGTTGTCCTTCTGATAATTACAGTTTGCTGTCAGTTTAGGTTTTATTACCCGCGGCTAACACTGTCAGCCTGGTGATGATAATGATTTTAACAGGCTAATTTCTAAAGGCTCGTTGTGCTGCATTCAAAAGCCTTTTACAAGTCGGCAGGTTTGTGGTCGCCCGAGCACGACTGAGGCCTCTCTCTCTCTCTCTGTCTCTCTTTCTCTCTCCCTCTCTCTATCTCTCTCTCTGTTTCTCTCTCTCTCTCTCTCTCTCTATCTCTCTGTCTCTGTAAGATGATCAGCTGGTGATGAACCTCGTCGCTCGACCTCCACTTAACACAGAAGATGGGAAAAAAGGGGATGATGAGATAGATCTCTCTCTCGCTCTCTCTCTCTCTCTCTCTCTCTCTCTCTGTCCATTAATTCAGACCATGAGAAGACAGAGGCTTTAAATATAAATGTCTGCTTGAAATCTGCAAGTTAAAGGAGTCCATGTTTGATTGATTGGAGATCAAATAACAATCTCTTTTTTTTCTTCTTGGTTTCATTTTGAATAAAGATTTAAAGTTTGATTTAACGTCCACGTGTGTGTGTGTGTGTGTCCGTGGTGTTTTGCTTGATTTGCTGATTTTTTTCCTGATTAAAGACAAAAAAAGAAGAGAAAGAAGTAAAGAAAGAAAAAAAATCATGAAATGCACCTTTATGGAGTTTTGTGAAGCAGGACAGACCGAGTGAAAACACAGCAGGGAATACACAAAATATGACAGACAGAAGGCAAAGGTGTGTGTGTGTGTGTGTGTGTGTGTAAATAAAGTAAATTAAATCTTGTTTTCAGACAGAACAATGTGCAGGTTTGGAACGATACCGTCTGCATGCCTGTTTGATTGCTTGTGTTTTGTAAAGCGTCCTTGGGTGTTTTTAAAGGCGCTATATAAATCAAAGTTATTATTATTATTGCAAGTGGAAAAATGACTTCTGCTAATTTCATTACAATTTTAAAAGGAAGGGAAGGGAATACAGGAATATTACAGTGTTACCGCAAGAAATAATAATAAAAAAAAAGTACCACAGAGTACAATGGGCCTCTATAAACTCACCAAGTCACACTAAAGAAACAGTGTAGGAATATTAAAATAATATTGATTCATAAAACA
Source organism: Myripristis murdjan (assembly GCF_902150065.1). Lineage (NCBI taxonomy): Eukaryota > Metazoa > Chordata > Actinopteri > Holocentriformes > Holocentridae > Myripristis > Myripristis murdjan. The sequence continues at coordinate 1,887,729 of NC_044001.1, read as the reverse complement.
TAAAATAAAATAAAAAAAAATGGGATTATAAAAATGCCATAATGTGAAATAAGGTCACTATAAAGTTATTATTAAAGGCATATTAAAGACACTCTGTGGGGATCATATCATCAAACAGCATTAAAATAATCATTACTGCACTTCACACACTGGTGATCCCTATGGGAATATCATAAGAATATTACAAGAGTTTATTGATACATAGAAGGTTAACAAACCAATGCTAAATCGTTAAAAAAAATAAATAAATAAAATTTAAAAAATAAAATAAAATTGTGAAGCAGTGGTTTCCAGGCTGGGGTCCGGGGACCTCCAGGGGTCCTTTAGGAGCTCCCAGCAAAATGAGAAATACTTTAATTTCCCTGTGATTTCTTACTTGAAGGTGTTGAATGTGTGAGGGATTATCTGAACATTAATATTCTGTTTTCATCGTCTCACTGCGCCGACGTTACAGAAAACCTTACAGGGCTGATGAAGTTTTATTAAACTGAACTGAACGTCTCCGCTTCGAGGCTTTTTGTCAAACATGACAGCTGAACAGTTTCAACACACACACACACACACACACACACACATACAAAAAAAATCTTTTCATACGTTTGGAAAGAGGATCCTTTAACGCCGCCGGAGCCTGGAGCTCTGGGAGCCCAGCGACAACGTTTCAGACGCTTTTTTTCTCCGTAAGAATTATCACTTTATTTCAATTATCCGTCCCTCAATTCACTGTTTTTCACTTGAATTTTTTCAGTATCAGGGGTTTCTAAGAGGACACTGAGTGTGCATGGATTTGGACATTTTGAGATTTTAATCTTTTTTTAAAATAGAATAGAATAGAATGGAAAGCCTTTATTGTCAGTGTACAAATATAACAAACTTTGGAGCGCTCCTCCTGATCAGAATAAATTAATAAGACGATTAAAGTCAGACAACAAACTCACATCCAATAAATAGGAAACTAAAATAAATACCATGAAAAGTATGAATGTTGCACTTAAAACGTGTGTGTTGCATTTTTTCTTTTTGAAATTAGGAACTCATTAAGGGCTGTGGGGGGAACGTAAGAGAAAACTAAGGTCATATTTAAGGGTTTCGTGCTTCATAGCGACATCAGGACAAATCATCATCATGTGAAGTAATCCACATGTGATCTATAACCACACGGGATTTCATGATTTCACATGTGCAAACTATAGTCCACATGAGGAGAATCCAGTTCACATGTAAACGTGAGGAATTCATGCGAACATGTAAATCACACTTGTTGTTTTCACATGTGAAGAAACTAGTCGACATATGACAATGTGGAATTCACATGTGAAGATGCAGGTCTCACGTGATTTCATGCTGTCTTCACATGTGGAAATTCCAGTTCAGAAGCCGGTCACATGTGAAAAGGCTTCTTCCACATGACTCTGTGTGACCTGTTTTCTTTTTCACATGTGGAGAATTTCAGTCACGTGAAAACAGCAAATCACATGTGAAAATATGTAGTTCACATGTGAAAAGAAAACATTTTCATGAGTGACATCAGACACTTGCGGGAGGATTTTTTCTTTTTGCTGAATCTTTATGGAAACAGGTGAGTTTCACTGAGAACCTCAAGATCTCCTTCACACGACAGCAGCAGCTCCAAAACCGCTCACCTCAAACCTCTGACCTTTAACCTCTAACCCTAACCCTTCTGCCTGCACGCCCTGCACCCCACGGGAAAGTAAAAGACCATTAAAGCCCAGTAGAGTCAGGATAGAGTCTCCACAGCTCAGCGGCTCGGCTCTGCTCCACCGGCCGGGAGCAGGAGGCCGGCTGCAGTATCGGTGTCACCGCGCCCGGAGCGACTCTCCTCGCCCTCCTCGCCCCTGAGCTCTGACACTCTGGGCCGGCTGCCAGCGCTGGAGGACGGCCCGTGTTGAACAGCTGGAAAATGTCCCAGCATGCACAGCAGCGGCAGTGGCGGCGGCGGTGGCGGGACGAGACGACGAGGTGACGAGGTGACAGCTCCATCGCCCGGCCTCCGATCTGAGGAGGACAGACGGGCTAACAGTTTCTGTCAGGAGGGGATCAGGAGGCTTTGTGAGCAAAATCTCCACGTTAACAAGTCGCTCGGTCTCATGTTCACGGCCCAAATCTTGTTTTTCCTCAAAAAATCCACCAGCGGGATAATAGATAATCCCACTTGTTTCCAGTGCAGTTTCACTTTTTTTCAGGGATTTTTAATGGGAACAAGTGTAAATGTGTTGAAACGAGGCAGCATAAGGCAGATCAGCTGCTAGGATCAAGAAAAATCTGGAGAGAAGCTGATGTAGGGTTGAAAACAAGCGGGATTATCTCATCACGCTGGCAGATTTTTGTAGGAAGAAAAAAGAAGAAGATTTGAGCACCGAGGATGAGACTGAATGAGTTGGTAACATGCACTTTTCTTTTTTTTTTTTAAGCTGAAAACTGTTTTAGTCAGAGAGAAAAATCAAAGCTGGAGGTCAAACACTCACTGGAGCTCAGATCCTGGGATGAGATAATCCCACTTGTTTACCACAAATGTACTAACACACCTATAGTGACATAACACACCTGTAGTAACACACCTGTAGTAACATAACCCACCTGTAGCAACATAACACACCTGTAGTAACATAACACACCTGTAGTAACAAACACACCTGCAGTAACAACACACTGGTAGTAGCACAACACACCTGTACTAACATAACACACCTGTAATAACACACCTGTAGTAACACACCTGTAGCAACATAACACACCTGTAGTAACACACTTGTAGTAACATAACACACCTGTAGTAACATAACACACCTGTAGCAACATAACACACCTGTAGTAACATAACACACCTGTAGTAACAAACACACCTGCAGTAACAACACACTGGTAGTAGCACAACACACCTGTAGCAACATAACACACCTGTAGTAACACACTTGTAGTAACATAACACACCTGTAGTAACATAACACACCTGTAGCAACACACCTGTAGCAACATAACACACCTGTAGCAACATAACACACCTGTAGTAACACACCTGTAGCAACATAACACACCTGTAGCAACATAACACACCTGTAGTAACACACCTGTAGTAACAAACACACCTGTAGTAACAAACACACCTGTAGTAACATAACACACCTGTAGTAACATAACACACCTGTAGTAACACACCTGTAGTGACATAACACACCTGTAGTAACACACCTGTAGTGACATAACACACCTGTAGTAACACACCTGTAGCAACATAACACACCTGTAGTAACACACTTGTAGTAACAAACACACCTGTAGCAACATAACACACCTGTAGTAACACACCTGTAGTAACAAACACACCTGTAGCAGTGTGAGAACCTTATGTTACTGGGTCACTTTGATCCCAGGTGATAAAACATGTTATAAGGTTTGACGGTAACAGGATACAGGGACAGGTGAGGTATATATTTTAGAAAGCAGGTGTGTTTTGTGTACAGTGCTGAGGATTACAGCATGAGAATGGGATATTCTTCAGGTGAAAAATCACCAGTAGGTGTTTTTCTGACAATGTGACCACCTGCAGGTGTGATGCAGGTAAACTGATGTGAGGCAGGTTGAGCGCTGCGCTGCGTCCTGCTGCAGCCGCTGACGCACACCGAGCCGCCCGCCAACGCCACAGAGAACAGGAGATTCAGATTTGAGATGTGTGTGTGTGTGTGTGTGTATAAGTGTGTGTGTGAGTGTGTGTGTGAGTGTGTGTGACGGCTTGAAGCGCGATGCCTGAGGCCCTGCAGGCCGGCTGAAGCCACAACACGATCGATGCAGCCGCTGCGAGCTGCACGAGGAGCCCAGGCCGGTAACCTGATGTCAGGATCAACAGGATCCGTGTGCAGCTGCTCTCCTGCGTGCACCATGTCACAGATCAGATCAATTAGATCATCAATGAAAAAACAAAACACATCATATCATCATACCACAAAAAAATAAAAGTACCACTGAGCACAAAATGTTCCTTTAAGCTCAGTCCTGAGTGGAATAGTGGAATAATACTATAAATCATTTTGTTTATTTTTATTTAACCCTCCTATTATGTTTGGGGTTAATTTGACTCCAGCCAATGTTTAACGTCTCTAAATAAATGATTAACATCATTTTTTTTTTTTGCTTCATATTTAATGAGTGTTCCTAATGTAAAGGGCACTACCGGGTAAAGATGAAATTCACATGATGATATGTTTTCAATGTCCTGTACACACTTTGTAACACATTGGTTATAAATAACAAAAATCTGTAGTTAGAAATAATATAAAGCCATTAAAACACCAAAAATTAATATTTCTTTCCAATTTTAGATCAATCAGTGAGATTTTATGGTGATTTGCATATTTTTTCATCGTTGCGTAATAGAAATATCTGATGTATAAGTGGGGGGGGGGGTTATGTTTTATTAAAGAGCTATTTAGGTAATCAACAACCATAAACATAAAGAACTTGACACATAAACTTTGATAACAATTTTAGTTATAATAATTTTGTGGAAGTTTAAACTGCTGGGGTCAAATTGACTCCAAACATGAAAGATGTTCAAAAATGTGAACATAACAGGAGGGTTAACCTTTATTTAACCAGGAAGGGTCCCATTGAGTTACAGTAACTCTTCTCCCAGGGAGTCCTGGCTGAGACTGGCGGCAAAAGCGCACAAAGGACAAGACAATGGTTACGTACCAAACCACAAAAACACAAATCTCACAAACTACACATGCTAGAACACAAAGTCAGTGACATCACACTCAGTAAGACAAATAACAAGCTAATACAGAAACAGGCTGCTGTTTAGAGGCACCAAATATAAAGCAGTGACACTGTTTGGTCAGAGTTGATTTGAAAAGGTTTTTAAAAGTATTGAAAGGTGGAAGTGACTCTAGATTTAAGGTGTTTTGGAGGCACATGATGAGAAGGCTGTTTTACCAAGTTCTGTTCTTGTTGATGGAGTAATTAAGAGTATTTTTTTCTGACCACCTTGTGCTGTAAACACTAGTATGGTATGCAGCAAATTGGAAATGTAGATGGGTGATTTACCCATTAATGCTTTTGCAATAAAAATCAATGAGTGGGATTTCCTTGTGAGGGAGAGAGAGGACCAGTGTACCATTTCATGCAGAGTGACGTCCTCGCTGCTGCACCTGTGATGAAACACAAGGCTGAGCGATATAATACATCTAGTTTTTTTTTTTTTTTTTTTAAATAAAGATGAAGTAGAGTGCATATAAATGAGGTCACCATAATCTAACACTGATAAGAATGTGCTCTGTACCAATCTTTTGTGTAACATTTATTGATATTATTGGGAAATAATTACCACATTAAGTAAAATAACATCGATAAAGCCAATGTTGTGTTGTGACACAATATGAGTCCTTATGAGGATATTAGAGGAATATTATAGTGATACTGCAAGGGTTGAAATGACCGTAAAGAACATAGAGTTATTACTGAGCTCCGTCTCAAGGGGAACATGTTTGGTTCTTGGATTAGGATTATCTGTAACGCATCACAAGAACGTTTTTAATCACTTAGTCTGAAGTTTGTGCAAGGAGGCTGGCTAAAATGTCACCTGACATTAAACAGAAGATATATTGATCAAAAATGTATTTGTATGGTGGCACATTAGGGCCACTGTAGGGGGGAAAAATAAAATTCTGGGAAAAAACCCCACTCAGAATTCATTAAATTTAATTAAAAAAAAATAAAAAAATAAAATAAAATAAAAATAATGATAAATGATATGATAAAAAATGATAAAAAATAATAAATTTACAAGAACAATAATTGGACATTCTCTGAGATTAAAGTGGTAAATTTACGAGAAAAATTTATGATAAAAAATAAAAAAACTTGGAAAAACAGTTTTTTCTATACTTTCAGATTTAGTTACAGCCACTTTTTTTCTCCCTACAGTGGCCCTAATACACCTTCGTATATTTGTGATATGACAGCAACAAACATAATCCACAACAAAATACCTCTGAGTCTAAAGCCCCTGCTGAGCACCACACACACACACACACATATACAGTTCATATGCAGAATATTATAACAACATTACAGGGACACCATACGAGCTAAAAGAGAGCAAAAAGCTTACAGACAGTATTAATTCACCTCTGAGTCTCACCACACAAGGAATAATATAGTTTCCACTTAAGAATTTGGGGTCATGTCAGGAGTTTTTGGGGTATAGGACTACATTACCCATCATACACCTGATGAACAAATCTGTTCCTCCTTCCATGTTCTGTGCTGTAAATCTATAAAATGAACAATGCATCGCTTTATGTTTTGTACTGGTCGCAATCTAGGAGAACGATCTGTTATTCAGAATCAGAATCAGAGTCAGGAAAACTTTATTGATCCTCGAAGGGAAATCGGGTCAGTTGCAGCTGCTCAGATTCTCAAGAGAAGAATGAAATCTTAAGAAACAGAAAAACAAGTGAGAAATATAAAAATCTGTGTCTTAATAATTGTTAAAAAAAATGTATGTGCATTCTGTATAAAGCTGTATCAAAGTCTGTGCATTAAGTCTCAACATTTGCATCAATCCTAAAAAATATTATAACAATAAATACAAAAAAATTGTGTAATGTTTCAACAAACAGTTATACAGTTTGTTAACTCAGGTGTTCAAATAATAAAAAAAAATGTTGCATAGTGTACAATCTTTAGAGAACATTAAATCAAAACCCACAAACACAACGCAGAAACAGAAAACATTAACGCACAAAACATGTACATTTTAGCACGAGTGGCGCTTTGCCTCCACACACGTCTGCAAGATGATTTTCCATCAGGGAGGGGGAGATTCTTTCCAGTTGCAACTGTAATCAGCATGAAAGAAAAAAAACAACAACAACAAAAAAACAAAAACAAAAACAAGAAAAAAAAAAACAAAAAAACAACAACAAACGAGGCCCAAACCAATAACCTGGATTTCCTCCATATTGTTCTGGAAATGTCATTTGTTTAACACTTAAGCACATGGCAGCGATTCAAATATAGCATGCTGTCATTCCTTTTGCATGCCCCCACAGCCCACCTAACACACACACACACACACACACACACACACACACACACACACCTGCAGCCCAGGTTAGAGAGCTGTGTGGTTTTGTGTTAATTAATTGGAAATGTGGTGGCTTCCTACAGATAATTACCCATACGTCTGCCTGGCTCACCTCCTCCACCTCCTCCCGCTCTGTGTGTGTGTGTGTGTGTGTGTGTGTGTGTGTGTGTGTGGTGGAATGGATTATCCTGCAGTGTTGGAGCGTCATGTCAGGGATTAACGTCCCAAACAAACGCTGGAGGGGAAACAGCGAAAATATAGAAAACCTGCGCCGCACCCCTGCAAGCCGACACCCAGCAGCCGAGCAGCGAGAGGGAAGGCGATGGGAAAAGTTAGAGGGCATCACACACGGTGACCAGCGCCACACACAGTGAACACACACACACACACACACACACACACACACACACAGCGAAAAGCGAGCTCAGACTGTGTCTACACGCTGTCTGAATCACAGCCAGTATCAATCTGGATTTACAGAAACAACAACAAATGCAGTGCAGAGAGACGAGCTCATTTGTGGAATCGTTTTCATCATGACAAGAAAATGTGCAACACACTTAATATATTTAAATGTATTTATAAAATAATGCCTACATTTCGACGCCTATAATGCTCAGCTTGTCTCGTTGTCACAGTAACAGAGGTGTTCACTCACTTCTGTGTTTGGCATTGAGCTCATAGTTAGTGCTGCTGTTGGACTGGACTGCACTTTACTGACAGATGTTTCCACTATTCTGTCCCCCTTCATGGTATATAAATAAGGAGGGTCAAAAAAACTAGAAACCCCTCTCAGTATAATGCAGTCCAGTAGCAGACCTCTGCAAACTACAACCTCAGTAATAAACACAGAATTAAAGTGACACATTCTACACAATGTTGATAGATAGATAGATAGATAATATATGGGTATATATAAAAGTCTTTGTCTTACTTCCCCTTCTTCTTTCCTTCTTGTTTCTTTCATTTCAAGCCAAAAGGAGCTGCACCAAACACCTCCTGTGACAGCTGGAGGTGTGATAAGCCCCTGCCGCAGCTAACCCCCTTTAGGTCGGTGTAAACCTGTTTTTGTCTGTCACTGATTCACATGTAATGACTTGATTTATCTGTTTACATGTACGTTTGATTTTAAAAGCTGTAAATATCTGAATAAACACAACTGAACTGACTCATTTTCACATAACTTGATGCAAGTTTTTATGATACACTATTAATTCATGTCAGACTGCAAAAGCAGGATAATTTTTCAGAAAAGCATTAGCCGGCAAAACTGGGCCCTTTAAATGTGCAATATCACCACTGACCATGCTGTGCAATATTTTTTAAAATGCATACTGTATATATAACTTATTTTACTTATTTTATCTTATGTTACTTAAATTTATATATATATTGAAATCTATCTTTTTTATTTTCTTCTTTATTCTATGTTTGCACTGAAGGAGCTGCTCTTAATCTCAATGTAATGTGTATAGTGACAATAAAGGCATTCTATTCTATTCTGTTCTATTCTATTCTATTCTATTCTTATAAGTGATCAGTTTGATCCCACACGAAGCTTTGCAGAAATAAAGCTTCATGTCAGACTGAAAAGGTGTGGAAACTATTTCACACATTAAAACTGGGCTAAAAAACGTTTCACATATACCCTGCTGCAGAACGTCTCAGTAAATATACAAAATACACAAAAATACAGAAAAAAATGCACTTAAACATGATGTAGTGTATCACACCACACTGAAATTACACATGTAAATTACACATGTAATTTGCTGATAATATGAAAAGTGCACATTTGCATGTCTGGACACATGCAAATGTGCACATGTACACCCATTGATGTGAATACCTACTGATGCACATTTTTCACATCTAGACACGTTTCTGTTTTCATGCGACCTCTCTCTGTAATTCATCAATAATGTGAACAGATTACAGTGCACATTTGCATGTCACACTTCAGTATAAATATATTCTTCCATTTCAACATCTGATAATGTGAATATCTAGTCATGCGCATTTTACATATTTGGACACATTTCTAATTCTTTTAATGCTATTCTATTACCCAGATATAATTCTTGATCATGTGAACAGTTTACAGTGCACATTTTCACATCTGAGCAGTGTACATGACGTTCCATTTGTGCACCTGACGATGTGAACAGGTTGTGATGCACATTTTGCAAGCCTGTAAATCTGCCAGCAAAGAGGCTTCATCTTAAATTTCTGAACATTTCATGGTTAGATTTGTCTTTATCTCATACTGTATTTATATTATCTTTTTTAGTATTATTTGTAATATTTTGTATTATTGCTGTATTGTTGGCACATGGTGTGTTATCCTCGATACTCTCAGCTCTTCTCTGTCTTCTTCTCTGCTGCTGCGACGGCTCCACGTTTCCACACAGGGATTGTAAAAGCTTAATCTCATCTAATCTCACTGAGGTCCACGTTTTGAACCAATCTGCCTCACACGTCTCCCTCAGACAGAACCTCCAGTGAAATGTGAAATTATTTATGCGTATTATGTATATTGTTTATGTATATGTTCTGTATATTTTACTTACGGTGTAAAAGCAAAAATCCACACTGACCTGCATCTGTCTGCTAAACGGATAATGTGAATATTTAGTCGTGCGCATTTTCTGTGTCAACACGCATTTCTGTTCATATGTCCCCTCCATCTGTAATTTGGCAATAATGTGAACAGATTACAGTGCATATGTGCAGGCTATATACAGTATATTATTCAATCTGTGTCTGTTAACTTGATAATGTGAATATCTAGTAATGCACATTTAGAAATAATCTGTATATATTTATGTTTACACGTGACCTGTGTGTGTGATTTGTTGATGATATGAACAGATTACAGTGGATATGTGCCTGTCCTGACACAGGTGTGAGTACGTATTCTTGTTTGAACACCTGATAATGTGAAGAACTCGTGTTGCGCATGACATCAGCCTGTAAATCCATCCACACAGCTGCTTTTCTTAATATTTTGGACATTTTGGCACTGAGCTGGCCTTATCTCGGCCCTCTGTTGTACTGGTATTGTTGCGGTGTTGTATTGTTGTTTGCACATATTGTGTTATCTTCAACACTCTCACTGCTTATCTCCGTCTGATGCTCCGCTGCCGCCGCGTCCCGCTTTCCCCACAGGGGTCATAAAAGTCTAATCTCATCTAATCTCATCTAAATCCATTGTTGGAGCCAATTTGCTGTTTGTCTCTCAAACAAAATGTGAGGCATACGGGAGAAGTGTGCTTCTTGTTGTTGTTGTTGTTTTGCTGCAGCCGTACAGGAACGACTGAAACAGGCGGCACAACGCCAGCAGCCCTGCAGCTTTCCTCTTCTGTCCATTACAGGTTTCTTCTTCTTCTTGGTCTTCTTCTTCCTCCTGTGCTGCCTGCCTGCCTGCCTGCCTGCCTGCCTGCCTGCCCGCCTGTCTGTCAGCCGGCGGAGAGGCGACAGCAAGTCTCCACACCGTAAACTGATCCGCCTCAGAGAGCGAGCGAGAGCGAGGGAGAAGGAGAGAGAGGGAGAGAGAGAGGATTCCTGATATGGATCTACCTCAGAAAACGAGCCAAACAAAGCCTCACCTGTTTGGCCGCCCTGCCTCGTTCCTCCACCGCAGACCAGACTTCATGCCGTCCAAATACTCCACTTTCTCCTGCTGCGCTTTTTTTTTTTTTTTCTCCACCTCCATTTTCTCCCCTGGTTTTGTTTCTGTCAGGGATTGTGGAGGCTTTGATACACAGAAATACCTGCAAGTGGTAGTAGTAATAGTAGTTGTAGTAGTAATAACCCCCCTCACCCTCTTGTATTTTTTTTCCCAAATACCTCTCTCTGCTTCTCTGGTCTCACCGGAACAGAAAATTACCCCATTACCCCCCTCATCCCCCTTCTCCGTTTAGGGTGTCCCAAATCGGGGCCCCGGGGCAGATCCCAGACATAAAAGTTAGCATTGAGGAGCCGAGTGTCCGATATCAGTTAATGTGAGATACAACTAATTAGTCCATTATCGGCCCCCCGCTCTCACTGGCTCATAAATTGGAGCCACTCAGAGGTCGTTTATTATTTATCAGGGGGGCTGTGCTGCTCCGGTTTGCTTGTTCAACATATCAAGATTAGTTTCAACTAGCCCTGTTGGATGACTGCAGCCTGCAAACACCACACACACACACACTCACATAATCACACACACACACACAAACACTCCCCTTTGCTAGCTTCCTGCAGCAGGCCGGCACAGATTTGCTTTATTGTGAAAAATGCTGCAGTTTGTTGGAGATCAGCTGCAGCCTCGGCGTGGCGTTACACAAAAGTCGCTGTAAACACTTGAGGAAATATGCATGAGGTAGTCCAGCTGGTGAACCGGAAAGTAACTGCACACAAAAACAAAAAATGATGTAAATCACTAGTGCGATCAGTGACTTCAAAGCAGGGAGTGGATATGAAAATGTGCTCGGTGGCGTCGGCGTCTTTCTGTCTTTTGTTTGTTGACTGGGAATCTTTTTTTTTTATTTTTTTATTGAGAAATATATTCTAATCTGTGGTAGCAAACACACCACGTCGGCCACATGTGTGACGCTCCTCTCCCACACTTCTGCGTATTCAACATTTACGTAGATTAACTCAGAATCTGCTGCAGCAACGTGGTTCATTACATTCAAAATCTGCATTTCACCTTTCATACCTTTCAGTGACTGTTCAACCTGCTGTGGAGCCAAGATCAGCCTCCCGTCTGACAATTTTTATTTTTACAGCCAATATGATTTTTTTTTTTTTTTTTTTTACACCATTAAAACTTCTCAATCAACATTTGACTTGCATAATGGTGTCTAGGGTTTGCACATCCTACTAAAAAATAATAATGTGCATTTAACAGAATTAATACACCACCAGGTTACACATCATGAGTACTACATACTTCAGTAAAATAATTTCCCACAGATCCTGGTGTGTGCGAGCAGCTGGACTGATGCAAACACACATGTGAGCGTGTTGTTTTTCCCAGCATGTCGCGCTGAGAAATTTTATTTTGATGTGCATTAATTATCTAGTATCTCATATTCTAATATACGATATCCCCCGAAATGTCATCAGCTTTTCAGGAACAAAGTTAAAATACAGAAAGTGGAGTTTTCAGGCTTTTCGGCGGGCAGCGGCCACGTCACACACACACACACACACACACACACACACTGTGATCTTCTAATAAAAGCCCAATGCAAACATGAATATTGCATAACACACCGGTTCATGTTTTTTCATTACTGTCACAATGCACAGCAGTAAATACAAGTCTGCAATAAAAAAAAAAAAATCATATTACAAATATATTTTTTTAAAAATGTGATAGAGGTGTGATAACAGCTTAATGTGGGACTTTTTAGTATTTTAAGATTTAATGTTTTGTATTTTCGTGAGGTTTAGATTGTTCCTGTGTCTTTGTGTGTTTTTTTAAATTCTGAGGCCAAAAGGTAAATTTCCACTTGATGGATAATAAAGACTTGTATACGGATTAAAAAAAAAAAAAAAAAAAAAAAAAGGTAAGAAATGCAGCCCTGTCTCTTATATAGGCCCAGCTCCTCAGGCATTATAAGGCATCATAAATGCATCCTAAGACTTCAGACTATACAGTGGGAGTGCGTTATAATAAATATAATCAGAGCAGGATGTCTTTAGCTCAAAATGAGAAAACTGGGGGTTTGAGCACTTTCTGGAACAGCTGTGTAGTTAATGACAGGATGTTGAATTGCATGTAATTTTGTTTTTCAGCTGATTATATTGTAATAAAAGTTGATTCATGCTGCCAGTGGGCTCCTATTCTCCTGGTAATGCCTTGCAATGGGCTTCAAGCAAAGTGTTAACCAAATAAATGTTACAGCTCCGTTTTTTTTTTCCCCCTCCCGTTCGGCAGAGTGTCAAGACTTGGCGTTCTCGCAAAACGTCAACAACAGTTTACATCATACCCCCGTCCGCCAATTATTCCTGTTTTCATCTTCCTTTTGGACAATAGGTCTGTATTTTAGTCAGAGCAGGTATTACACCGCGGAGATCGTGTTACACAGCTGAGAGATTTATTGCTCGGCGCAGGAACGTGTCGTTACTGTCATCTCCAGCTTCTCGTCTCGGTGAGAAACAGAGAAAGAGGTGTAGGCGGGTGGGAGACGGTACAGGGAAGCTCCCAACGCCAGGAAACACGCAGGTTTTGGATGAAAAATCTGGTGTGTGTCTGATCTCCCCGAGAGGCCTCGATCCGCGAGCAACAGTTTCAAGTTGACGAGCAGGGATGAAACGAAGAGCTGCCTTCCAAAAAGCAGATTTACACCGTTTGCAAAGAAGGAACTGACAAGTGCTGCTGGGAAAGTGACTGCTGGCGTGAAAAGTGAAGCACATTATGGGTCACTTTCAAAGTTTTTTTAGTCATCTGAACACCTTTGCTCATAAAATCAGTCCGCTTCTCAGGAGGTAATCATCTTGGCTTTGAAAAGCTGATGCAAAAATGTCCCAAAATGGGTTATATAAAGTGTTGAAGTGGCTGAAATTAAATGTATGGAATGAAACTACGCAGGAAATACTTTTCTGTGCCACTCTCAAGGCGACTCTCGGAATGTTAAATTAATAAAAAGCCACATTAAAGTTAGTTTAACATCTTGATGTGATGATATTTTCATATCAAGTCAATATAATAAACTCCTTAAAAAAATAACTGGTAACATCATTAGGAAGCCGTTAAATTGACTTTTTAATGTGATTTAATACCAATTTTATGTGTTTGAAACAATGCACCGATGGTACTCGTGAAAAGAAACAGTGGTTGTGGTAAAAAAAGTACAACAAATTCCATGAAAAATGCCACTTAATGTCATTAGAAAGCCGTGAAAGTGACTTATTATTGTAATGTAATGCCAGTTTTTTGGAAACAGACGCTGTGGTCCAGGACACGCTGGGATGGCTTCATGAAAAACCATCATGAATCATGCTATTAGTTTTTTTTTTAGTGTATTCTATCATTAAAAGTCCATGTTAAAGTTAGTTATTATAATGACGTGGTGGCATTTTCACTCCTGTGTTCGTGTAAAGTCATAAATATAAGGAAACAGAAGCTCTGGTCCTGGGAGGCCGCCACGTTTTAATGCCAGATCCCAAACTATCTGATTCATTAACACCCCAGCACCACTCGCACGTTCCCTGGTACTATTTTCACAACAAATTTACAGCTAAATGAAACCGTAATGGGACAGGAGGCGATGACTTTTTTTTTTTTTTCTTCAGTTCTCGAGAAAAAAACAAATATAGTATCTCAAATGAATCCCAGCGACTCCCGAGCAACAGTTGCAGGCCTTTCTGTCGCCAGGTCGCTCCAGTCTGATCCAACATGAGCGTCAGCAGGAAGCCGCTGTGTGTGTGTGTGCGTGTGTGTGTGTGTGTGTGTTCACTTCAAACACCAAGACAGAGAACACAGCAGAAACCAAACCATCAGACAGAGCAGGCATGAACCACACAGGGTCAAAGCGAAGCTCGAGAGCAGGACGTACAAAAACCTCACATGTACGTCACTTTGGTGTAACAGCAGATCCACTGCAAAACCACTTCAGCCTCATATCCAGTGTTCAAATCCTGTTTTTCTTCTTCTTCTTTTTCTTGTCTTGTTCTTCTTGTTCCCATGTATTTTTTTTTTTTTTTTTTTTAACCTAGCTAACATTAGCTATCAACGCTGCATCCTGCTCCAGACGAAGAGGAAGGAAACAGCACTCAGCTTCGTGACGTTTGGTCTTCATAGTTTTTATTCCCAGTCTGGTTTCCTCAACCTGCCGCTGGTTTCTGCAGGAGGAGCTGCAGGAGGTGCTGCTGCAGGAGGTGCAGAGCTGCAGGAGGTGCAGAGCTGCAGGAGGTGCTGCTGCAGGAGGTGCAGAGGTGCAGGAGGTGCACCTGCAGGAGGTGCAGAGCTGCTGCAGGAGGTGCAGAGCTGCAGGAGGTGCACCTGCAGGAGGTGCAGAGCTGCAGGAGGTGCACCTGCAGGAGGCGCAGAGCTGCAGCTGCTCTCAGGACAGTGTGGGCTGTCATGTGATGAAGCTCAAACAGGTGCAGAGGAACCTGTGGAGTCCGTTGAGCACAATCGAGTTCACAGGTGTGAATTCACAGGTTTGGCTATGGCCCCGCCCACTTTTAACCTGTAAATCACCAGTTACAGGTGGCCTGGAACGCAGCATCACACCCCTGTGTGTGTTTGTTTCTACACAGGAAGAACTTTTCTGTGCCACTTTAAATGCTACTCTCAAAATGTTAACTTAATAAAAACATTAAAGTGAATTATTATCTTAATGTGATGGCATTTATAAAGTCATTAACTTTGCTGAAAAAAAAAAAAAACTTCTGAAAAAAAAAAAAACTTCTGAAAAAAAAAAAACTTCTGAAAAAATTCTGAGATCAAAGTTGTAAATTAATGTGGACAAAAAACTTATGAGAAAAAAATGAGAAAAAAAAAATTATGAGAAAAAAAGTAAAAAAAATTCTGAGATTGTAAAGTCATTTGGAAAAAAATCAGTGAAAACCAGTTTGTCCTCCTCCTGTTGGATCCAGTCTGAAGGAAATCCTGCTGGTCTGAGTCCAGAACCCCAACCTCCTCCTCAGCATCTGGACTCTGAAGAGACGTCGCTGTGACTCGGGCCGATTCAGAAGAAAACCATCTTGGACAAACACGAACTCGTTGAGATGCCTCCTCCGGGCTCTGAACCCCTCGCGTGTGTGGACGCTTTTATTTTGGACCAAGATGCATTTCTCTGTGGGCAGTGACGCTGGACTCCCCAAACCGCTCATTAATTACATTAAAACACAGAAAGTGAAGTGAGCGGCTCAGCAGCGAGCTCAGAGGAGCGAGCGGGACGGGTTCGTTCTGCTGAAGTCACGTTTCAGTCACGTTTCAGTCACGTTTCAGTCACATTTCCTGCCATTTGGCTGCTGGTTCCCCTCAGCGGCTCCGAGCTGCAGCAGAAATGTGTGATTTCCACTTTTCTGGTGGTCAAAGTTGTTGATTTAGTTTTCAGAGAGGAGAACGGTTGCGGCTCTAGAAGGACGAAGCACAGAGATCAAACTGGATCCTGTGAGGAGGGAAATGAAGAAATGACGAAGTAAAGGAGGCAAACAAAGTGACGGCAGATTCCTCGTCTCTTCTCTGGGAACGGAAACACTTTTTTTTTAGTTTCTGAGGCTAAATCTGAGTATTTTATTTAACATGCAGAGGTAAAGTGATTGAAGGACAGTTTTGATGTTTGTGCATTTAGCTGGTATTCCTGACTCTTCCTGCGTGGTCCTGCTGGTGAGGCCGACCTCGCCGGCTGCAGTGATGTTAGGAGACTCAGCGCTAAACGTCAGGCGGCCGTCTGCAGATGAGCACCGAAATCCACCATGAACGTCCCTCTTGGGTTCACAACACGGTGTTAGCGGTGTGTTCGCCTTTCAGCTGCAGCTCCTCGCTCCCGGTCCGGCCCACGGAAACCCTCCCCTCGCCGTCCTGAGCGGCGTTTCCTGTGTGAGCGCGTGCGGGGAAGGAGAGCGGATAAGGAAGCCGACAGGATCATCTGGAGCGGAGAACCTCCCTGTTCTCTGGGTTTCTTACCTCTGCTGAAGATACGAGGAAAGGGAAAGCCCTCGGCTCGGCTGCAGGTTGGCTGCGGCGCCGCCGTTACCATGGTAACGATGCGGGGGAACGTCTGGAAACATCTGCGAGAGCCGGTTCCTGTGCAGCGCGTGCACACCGGCGGGTTCCAGTGATCAGAGCAACACAACCCAGTGATGACCGGGGCTCGCTGGCAGCTGATTGGACAAGATGTTTTAAAAAAAAAAAAGATGAAAAGCTGAAACTTCTCTGTCTGTTTACCCCGGTGCCCCTTTGAAAGCAAACCCCCAGGGAACGGCAGGTAGCATGGAACAAATCTTCTGTTCCCTCCTCGTCTACAAAGCCTGAGGTCAGTGCGTTAACATTGTTTTAATGAGCCTCCTGCAGGAAAACGTGTCACAGCGGCTCATGAAGGAATGAAGTCAGCTTCTTACCCAGAGATGTGATGGTGTTTTCACAGCTGTGTGTGTGTGTGTGTGTGTGTGAAGCCATACAGAACAGCACACTCCATGACTAACACCGTGTGACATCAGCAGGTAAAGTTAGTTATTACTGGGGTTTAAGCTTCACCAGCTGTTTGTGTGAAGCTCCCGTCCTGAAAACTGAATGACTCAATCATGCTATTAGTTTCTTTTTTTTTTTTTTTTAGTATATCCTATCATTACAAATCCATGTAAAAGTGAGTTATGATGATGGCGTGGTGGCGTGTTGACTCCTGTGTTGGTGTAAAATCATAACTATAAGGAAACAGGCTCTGGTCCTGGGAGGCTGTCAGGGCCTGAAGGCAGAAGGTGTTGAACCTCCTCAGCTCTGTGCAGAAACCCTGAGCAGAAACCCTGCACAGCAACGCTAGAAAAGGAAGAAAGGAGTAGAACCGGAGCGTTTCAAACTGAAGCAGGAGCAGAGGGCGACCTCGTCCACACCTGAGCGACGGAGCGTGCTGATTGGTCGGTGTGGCCGCTGACTGGGCAGAGACGTGGCAGCATCCCGCCGGCTGATCCTGATCCTGATCCTGCAGACTCTCGCTGGCCACGAGTCTGCAGAGGCGGCTGTCCGTCTGTCCGTCCGTCCGTCTGTCCGTCTGTCCGTCCGTCTGCAGCGTGAACGCAGGACAGACGCAGGACAGACGCAGGACAGACGCAGGACAGACGCAGGACAGACGCAGGACAGACGCAGGACAAACAGGAAGCTGCAGCTGAGGCAGCGACCCTCCACGACCTCCGTTTGACCTTCAGTCCCATCCAGCAGACGCTAACGAGAACAGACAAGCACCGCCATACACACACTCCTCATTAGTGTGTGTGTGTGTGTGTGTGTGTGAGAGACAGAGTACAAATGACACGTAAACATTTATATTCTAGCACACATATGCATAAATGTCAATGGATGCATTTATGGGACAAAGAGGAGGATTGTGGGTATTGAGGCTCCATATGCAGCAGCCCAGTTCATTTATTGTGCGCTCACACACACACACACACACACACACACACACACACACACACAGATGATGTACAGTCCTGTTGTTTGTCTGTGCGCTCGACGCCCAGCTCTCCTGAACTGAAAAAAATGTTTCAAATTCAGGATTAAAGCACAAAAAAAATTAAATTTGAGCACAAAGTTAATAAATATGATCATCATGCAGATAAAGTTATTTTAGGAATGACTGGCTTAATTGTTGTTAATAAAGTTACAGGCAAAGACACCGACAACCTGCCAGGTGAGACTCTTGAATTTGAATTTGACACAAAATCCAGATCCACAAAATTATTTTCACATTTTTGTTTTTTCATTTTCTCGTGAAAACAGAAAGTGTCTCTGCTTCTCTCCTGATGTAAACAGACTCATAACTCCAAAAGGCCCACGCCGGTCCTGCCCATTGAATTTCTACGGGCGTCTTCCTCTCATCATGTTTACATCATGTTTAAGTGTTGCCAAGGCGACGGCCGGACCAATGGGCGTTCCTGCTGCTCTCCTCCCAGAGCGAGCAGCTGCCACATCACTCCTCCTCCCTTTCCTCCATTCATTCCACTCCGATATGAACATGAACTTTCAGAGCCTTCACACTTTCTTCACTCCAGTTTTCCATCAGCGGGATAAAGTCCTCCACATGAGTTTTCCTAAAAGCAGCAGCTCTGTTGGCTTTTCAGGACTTTTTCACACTGAAACGCTCCCTCCTCCTCCTCCTCCTCCTCCTCCTCCGCCAGGGAAAATAGTCCCTAAGCAGGGAAACGTTTTGTTTCCACAGCCGATCATCAGCTGTGTGGTTTCTGGATGTTGAGGACTTTAAACATCATAAGGCTGCAGCAGAACCTGAACCTGACGGGTTCCAAAGAGCTCATTTCCACTATAAAGAGCCGTGAAGGCTGTTTGGCCTTGGAGTGTTTCCATTGCTTATGGTAGCAGCGGGTCGGCGTCATAGAATTATGACGTTGTTATAGTAACAAGAGGAGCTGTCAGTTGTCAGCCTACATTAGCTTTTTGCCACTTTTTTTAATGGACAAAATGTTTGAATAAAAAAGCCACCGGTCGGCGTCAGGCGGGTCGGCCTCGGCCCGCTTGATGCTGACCGGTGCTGCGACCGGGCTGCCGACCGGTGCCGAGGCTGACCTGCCTGATGCCATCATCATCATCATCTTCACAGATGCTCTGCCATCTGTGCTTAGTGGTCACATTTCCATTTCCATTTGTAAGAAAAATGTAAACGAGGCTACACAACAGAAAAACCCAACAAATCAGTTTCTTCCATAATCTCTCCAGAAACTAATGTTTGTAAATAATAGCCGACTGGCTGAAGGTTTAATGTTGACACTTGTCACTTGTCAGTCTGTAGCAGCCTGGTTAAATGACATTCTAACGGACCAATCACAAAGGAGATCATATTTAGGCCCGCCTCTGTGGCCCCATTGTAACCGGGCCAGCACCAGATGTCAAACCGGGCTCAAATCTTTCACGGTTGGTTCCCGGAACCAAGCGGGCTGCTGGAGAGGGAATGAATGTGGAACCGTGAATTTCACGGCACGGCGCGGCACGGCACTATAGTGGAAAAACGCTGTAAGAGTCCCGGGTCACGGAAGGTTCCAGGTGCGGTTTCTGTTTTGCTGGATAACTAACCCGTCTCGTAGCTCCGCCCACTGGAATTTGACTGGTTAATGGCAGATCACAGGGCCGCCGCCGCCGCCGCCGCTTCCCGCCGCGTGAGATCAGCGAGGTTCACTCAGCCTCTCCCGGATAAACGAGGAGAATCCAGTCAACAAAACAATAGTATTTAATTTTTTGAGCAACATGTCAGATGTGGGCTCGGGGAGCGCGCGGCTGACAGTGATGCTGCTGTGTTTGTTATCATCTGTATTTCAGTTTAACAAAGCAGAGAGCAGGAACATCAGCTGCTTGATTAGCATGGAAAACAAAAGCAGACAGACACAAGTGATTCTCATTATTAACGTGCTGTTGTCTTGTTGTAATGACACCTAGACACAAACAATAAGACGGATTCTCACACTTTGCCAACAATAGGCAGGCACACACACACACACAGAACCACACACGTATAAACACACACACACACACACACACACACTCTCCAGAACAATCAGCTGTCGTCAGCAGGCAGAGGCTGATCCAGTCCTGTTGCTAAATGTCACGCCGTCATCCTCGATACAATCACAGCTGCAGAGAAACTGTCTGAAAAACTGCAAGGTGACATTTTTCTGTTTCTTTCTACATTTTTTTTTTTTTTTTTTAAATTTCCAAATTGTTTTTTTTTTTTTCAGATTAATTCTTCACTTAGCAGAAAAGGCAGGAGTTTTTTCCTGCCACATCACATTTTCCAGCCGTGCCGCTCCATCGGTTGGTTTATCGTAACCTGACAAACACACGGTCACACAGATTGATTTGAACTTCCAGAGGAGATCCGGAGGTTTCCAAAGATCCCAAACAGGAGCTGCTGGATTCCAGTTTTTCCCGAACAACATTAGGTCAGTTTAGTATTAAGTTTAGAGGTCCTTCAATCTGGAACTCAAAACCTTCAGTTATTACAAATTGTACGTCTATTTCAGTACTGAAATGTCGACTTAAAGATCTTTTATTAAATGACTGATTTGATACTTTGTATCTTAACCTGGATTGAATTGAGCTGTTTTGTTTTGGTTTTGCATATTTTATAAAAGTTTTCATTATTGTTAATATTGATGCTATTTTGTAGTATATTGATATAGTGTATATAGTGTATTGATATGTGATGTTGAGTAATGTGTATATGTGTGTATGTATATGTGTACATGTATGTATTTGGGTATATGTATGTATGTGTATGTAAATGTTTGTAATATCAGTATTGTTATTATTATTCTGTTATTGTTATTATTATATAGTTTTGTTGTACAGCAGAGTATTGTTATTAGTTTTTGGGGTGAGGCTCCTAAATAAGCCCTTCGGGTTTCATGTCTCACCCTGCACATGTTTTTAAACTGTTTTGTTTTTTTTTGTTTCTCTTTTTTTTGTGCAAATAAACAAACAACAAACAAACAAACAAACAAACAAACAAACAGGGAGATGTGAATAAAACGATGCACCAGACATGCAGATCTTTTCTATGTGATGTGATTCTGCAGCCATGAAATAAATCAGTGACTTCAGTGAAGCAGCAGAGACACAACATGGATGTGATGATGTGCAGCAACATGGAAACACTTTATTATTATTATTATTATTATTTTTAATAATTTTGAGGCTGATTCATGGGACATTCAAGAAATCAGAGCTCAAACTGAAGGAGAGGAAAAGATTGAAACCAGACCCTTGTCCAAACACACACACACACACACACACACACACACACACACACACACACACACACACACACAGACCTGGCCTGCTCACACACTAAATGACTGATCTGTAAACGAAGATGCTAAAGGGAAAAAAAAAAAAAAAAAAACTCTTTTTTTTTGACTGCAGACAAGTGTTTTCCTCCATTCGTCTCCTCTTTAGAGACTCCTGCTGTGTGTGTGTGTGTGTGTGTGTGTGTGTGTGTGTGTGTGTGTAAATGTAAATGACATAGCACCTCCACAAAGTAAAGACACAACACTTTCATGGACTCTGATTGCTGAGGTAAATACACAGCATGGGTGAGGCAACTCAGTACAGCCCCTGTGTGTGTGTGTGTGTGTGTGTGTGTGTGTGTGTGTGTGAGCGCTTTGAGGGAGGGAGGAAAGACAATGACAAATCTCGCCGTCTCTCTCTCTCTCTCTCTCTCTCTCTCTGTGTCGTAGTGGGATTGTTTGGTGAAGCAGGGGTTTGTGGGTAAACATGTTGATGCTGTTGCAAGTTAAACATATTGTTAAAGGCGGCGCGCTCGGAAAACACACCGCCGCTGCTGCTGGGAGCGGCAGAGCGAGGTAGGCGGCCTCAGAGAGAGAGTGAGAGAGAGAGAGAGAGAGAGAGAGAGAGAGAGACTGTTACTGAGGAAGAAAGTGCAAAACCTCCTGAGCAGCGAGGAACAAATCGTGAAGGAACAGCAGTTGATGAATATTGAGCAGATTTCATCCAGAAGTAAAAAGTGAACATGCACAGACAGACGGACAGACGCTGTCTCCACCTGATCACGCTTCACCAAAACATGCTTGACTTTACAACGAGGTCATCAAGGTGTGTGTGTGTGTGTGTGTGTGTGTGACAAGTGTGTGTGTGTGTGAGAGGGACAGCAGCAACACGCCAAAGTGCCTCTCAGGTTCCTGATCTGGGACTCATCACCCCTGTACTGTCGTCACTCCCCTGGCTTCCAGTTTGTTTTAGAATTGATTTTAAACTTCTAGTGTTTGGCTTTAATGCCGTTAACGGCCTGGCTCCTGCTTACCTGTCAGGTATGTTAACCATCCGCAATCATGGCAGGGCGCTACGTTCTTCAGACCAGCTTCTGCTAGAAGATCCAAGAGCCAGATATAAACAGTGGGGTGATCGGTCTTTTGCCGTTGCTGTGCCCAGACTGTGGAACAAACCCCCCCCTGACATTCGCACCACGACTGAACTCGGCCTTTTTAAATCAAAGCTGAAGACCCAACTTTTTTAGATTGGCATTTTAATTACAAGTGGTGTAGCTTTGTTTTAGATTCACTTGCTTTTTTTTTCTGCTCCATTTTCTGCACTTCTGGTGGGCTTAAGTTAACCTGCAGCACCGCAGCACTTTCCCGTTGATTGGTTTATGCACTGTTTTTCTTATGTATTGTTTTTTATGTATTGCTTTTATGAACTGTTTTTATGACTTAGTTGTAAAGCACTTTGGGTCTGAAGCTCATCATCAGACAGTGATGGTGGCCTCCATAGGGGGCGCCGGCGAGTGTCCGCTCTGCTTGTCCCACACACAGGGCAGGGACGCTGCTTCACCTCAGGGAGCTCAGATGGAGTCCTGATCTGCTCGGGAGCTTTCACTCCGTCTCCTTCCTTCTTACCTGGAGAATCCTCCATTAGAACAGCAGCCCACCAAGGTGGGACACACCTGGCTGTTAGAGGGGACGGGAGACGGCCTCTGATTGGTTCACTGCATGTTACGCCCAAAACACAGCCAGGACTCATGAAGAGACTCAGAACAAGCCTTTAGAGCCAGGAGCTCAGATCAGTAACATAGAGCCCATAGTCATCAACATACATGGAGTATATTTGATATGTCGCTCAGCCCAACTTCAACATATTTAGACTTGTTCCCAGAAAAAAATCCTGAAACAAGTGAAACTGCACTGGAAACAAGTGGGATTATCTAATCCCACTGGCAGACTTTGGCAGACACTGGAGGATCTGTCAGCTTGGAGAATGATCAGCTGATCGTTGACTATTGTGAGAAACTGGATGAGGTCTATCAGCCTGTAGTATTCATGTCTGTGTACATTTCACATACTCGTACTTTAGAGAATATTTATGCAGGTCTGGTTCATCCGCTCACTGTGTTTGTTTGAAAGTTTGTCTCCATGTTGCCATACAAACCAAAACATACAGCCTGAGAGTGTGTGAGAGTGTGTGAGAGTGTGTGTCACTATCAGATCAGCTGGGACTGTCTGGGCAAGGCAAGCAGCACCGCGCAATATTCTGTTCTACTCTGCTCTAGTGTGTGTGTGTGTGTGTGTGTGTGTGTGTGTGTGTGTGTGTGTGTGTGTGTGTTGTGGTATCAGCAGTGTCACTCAGAGATCTGGGCTTTCTGTTTCCCCAACAGCCTCACCGAGTTTACAGACACAAAGACTACTGCAACTCCCAGCAGCACCTCCCGTCTCCAGGGTGTGTGTGTGTGTGTGTGTGTGTGTGTGTGTGTTGTGTGAGTGCATGTCCATGTTGTGTGTGGCATATTAAACATTATAATGATTGTTTCTTTGTGTGTGTTGTGTGTGTTTGTGCAGAGTGTGTGGTGTGAGTTCCACCAACGCCATGTTCAAGTGTGTGTGTGTGTGTGTGTGTGTGTGGAGGGACTTACAGTGGTGATCAGGGGAATTCGGCGGCTCTAACAGTCTGTCACTGTTTATCTCTTTGTCTCTTTGTTTACTGCTTCCTCTTTTGTTTTCTTTCTTTCTTTCTTTTTTTCTTAAACGCATCTCTCTCCCTGAGACCCGCTTATTTTTTTTCTGCAACATGATTTCATCTATATAATTAATTCTCCACAAATCATCTCCGTCGGTTTAACAGAATTCATCTGCGAGATAATATCTCTGCCTGTCTATCAGATGTTTATTTCTGTACCGAAGCGCTGGAGGGAGACAAGAAAAGAAGAAGAAAAAAATCCACAGAAATCCAACTTATCTCCAACACGCAAATGAAATGATGCGTTTCCATGGTGAAAACTGACATTTGATTATTCCCCTCTTCATAAATACATCATAGACTTTGTATTGAAGTGTTGTGCCTTGTTTGTTTTCATGCGTAAATGTGACACTCATTTTCTTCTCCATCAACCGAGCTGATGCAAACAATTACCAGTATTTTTTTTTTAGCTTCTTTAACCTTTAACGAGGTTCGTCCTGTGAAGATGAAGACTCTCCTTCTCAGGGCTGACCCGGACACGACCACAAGGAAAAAAAAAAAAAAAAAAAGCAGAATAATCATATACATCAGTGCAAAAAGCAGAATATAATTAATTCCACATAAACTAGAGGAAGTAAGTTTTCTGTGTGAGTGCTCCTGTTGTCGGCATCAAAGCAGCAGATTCACCGACCAAAACTATTTAAAAAAAGAAGAGAAATAAAGTCTGTGCTGTGTTTGACGTAAAAAAAAACTTCATTATCGGTTTAAATTCACAGAGGAAAAAATCATTTTATTTTTAGTTCCAGAAAGAGCGAGAAGAGCACGAGCACACTTTTGTCCCATTCAGCTCTGATCTTACGGATCGAGTCATTTCCACGTTTTTTTGGAGTTGCATGATCAGAAATAATCCGTTTACATCGCAAAACACAGTAAACCAATGAATCAGGGCTTTGCAGTCAGTAATAAACTGCAGCACTCTGTTATACACAATGCCAAATGCACAAAGACATTCAGAGGAATGTGAATTTTAAAAAATATATATAATCAAAAAAATGCGCCAACATGAATGAAGTGCTGGCATTAAGGTCCAGCTTCATTTTAGCCACAAAAGAAAAATATAGTGTGGTGTGATTTTTTAAAATAAAATCCCATTCTCACTTTTATATTTATTTTTTTTTACTCATTTATTTTACAAAGAGGCTGAATTTACAGTCTGAAGGAAAGGCAGCCGGTGATTAAAATTCCTGAACACTTCTTTGGCTCATCCTTCGCTCGCCGGGAGAATAACAGGCGTGGCATTTTGGGTTATTTATTTATTTATTTTTTTTAAAAACTTTGTAAACTCTGGTTTTGTTTTCTCAGCATGAAGAACAAGTTCCACTGGACAAAATGTAGCTTATAGAGGATCAAAGGAAGGGTTATATATATCATATATAAAGTAGAAAGTGTCAGTGAACAATGTTTACCTCCACTTTGGCTTCGCACAGACTCCAGGGCTGTTGTTCCAGCTACAGATTGCACCTCCTCAGTTTTTTTTTTTTTTTTGCCTTCCTGCCTCCACGGTCAGTCGCACCATGGAAGCACGCCATCTCCTCCTCGAGTCCTTGCACCCGGAACAATGCAAGTCAACATCAATGCAGCTAAAAGGTTTTTGTGAAGGAACTTTTTCCAACTCCTGCCCAGTGCATTACGGCTGCTGTGGGTTTTCTACCTTTTGAGCGAAAGGGAACACCACAGCCCCTTTTTCTGTTTTCTCTGGTCATGTTGCACCAATTTCAAATATATTCGCACCTCTCCACTGCAGAGACAGCCCAGTCTGATGAAAGGACAGTCTTTCCAGTGGTAGAATATCCCTTTAAGAGCATCCGGTTGCAGGTCGGCAGCACAACAATAAATAATGGTATCATCAGCATACTGACGAAGATTACCGTCTGATACATTTGACTGAACTCATCAAAGTCTCCACATGACTTCCACTTCCTGTAAAACAGAGCATCTTAAATAGTGACATCATCCTGCACTGGCGGGTGTGAATTAAAATTTCAACCAATGAACCCTTCACAAATCTTCAAACTTCCTCTCTCATCCACCTGTCCCTTCAAAATAAAATTGTGCCTCTCTCCCAAACTGAGATCCTGTTGGGTTTGGGGTTTGATCTGTCCAGCCCAAACTTCCTGTTTCAACAGGAAATACATTAAATTAAGAAAGTCAGAGTACGTTTCATGGGGTCTTTAACATATTTATGAATCACAGAGGTCCGAGTATAGAGCCCTGTGGTGCTCCTTAACCGACAGATAGCACCTCTGAAATGAAAGACTCAAACTGAGTGGCCTGGAGTCAGAAAGATGGATGGAAATAATTTCGCTGCTTGAGTTGAGAGCCTGAAACTAAACAAACTGGACTCAGAAAAGCTGCAAGAAATTATTAAGTTGGGATCCAGTTTCCTGCCAAAGAACATCACCAACCTGTAGCTGCCTACCCGAGTTTCTGCATGCCATCTTTTGGGTGGACAGGAACAGTATTGTGGTGTTCTGGCAGGAAGTTGTTCCCAACAAAGGTATTGTCGATTATGGTTAGAATTCGTTTTTTTTTTTTTTTTTTTTTAATTTTCTAAAGTGCACAAACTCAGCAAAGCAACAGCAAAAATCAAAGGAAACTTCTTCAAAACTTCGCCTGGTCTCTCAGAAACTATCTCGATGGACAGATTCCACCAGCAGCAAGTGTGAAAATATTTTTACAATCGCGATACAAATTACGACAACAACGTTTGGCCCTTTCGACCATGTGACTCTGGGGTAAAGTTCAGCAGGTCGACGAGCCCAGCTCTTCTGCAAAACAAGTCTCAAACTCAAAGTTTCTGGAGACGTTTCTTTAGTTTTCAAAAAACAAACATGCAAACAAAATAAATAAATATATAAACAAATAAATACATAAAATAGTTTTAAAAAATCTAAGACAAACTATTCCCCTTCAAGTCCAGAACTCCAATACTTTTTTTCCCCCTTCAAAAGTCAGAGCAGTGGCGAGCAGGTGATGCTTTCAGATATGAATTGTTGTAATTACAAGGTAGAGCAGATAACATAATAACATGGTAAATACAAATGGAAATGCAATTCCTTTATTTATATCATTTTTGAATTATGTTCTCTCAAGTGTAGGACGTTACGCCGTTTTACAAGGTGATTCTTTCTTTCCTCCTCGAGTAACAAAAACAAGGCAAAGTCATATGCAGCTGCTGACGTCTGATAATTTATGCAGCAGGAATCAACGGGGAAAAGATGAAGAATTGGATCAGAAGCAGAAGAATAAAAAATGTCACCAGAATTAGTCAAATCCACACACGTTGGTGAATGCACAGCCTCAATCAGCACACAGACAGATGCTATTATTTATTGTCTAAGGCGACTTATTCATTTTCATTGTGGCCTTTCCTGTCCAGGGTGTTTCCTCACCCTCCACC
>NC_044001.1:1827524-1845024 GCF_902150065.1 Myripristis murdjan | reverse complement strand
TTGGAAATCTATATTTTACTGGAAAAAAGGATTCAAAAATCGCGCTAAATGAATGGGAATCAATGAGAGCAAACCAATGTTTTCCACCCAGGTGACTCCGCCCCCCAGCTATGACGCGCTGATGACACTACGCCGTGTGTGTCTATGGGCGTGTTAGCATTAGCTCGTTAGCATTAGCTCGTTAACGTGTGAGTGTCTCCTGACCCTCAGCTGAGCCAAGACGTCGCTCTGCAGCCTGGTTTTGCTCCAGAAGCTTCAACGTGTTTGTTGCTTTGCAAAAATGGAAAATACATTTTTTACATTTTATGCTGGAGATTGAGTTGAAAATCTGCCAGTGGGATGAGATAATCCCACTTGTTTCTCTTTTTTATTTTTTTCCTGCCTCACCTGCCTCAGACAAGTTTCTGGGAGAGAGAGATGAAGAGAAGTGATAGAACCAGGGAGAACCCTCTCTCTCTCTCTCTGTCTCTCTCTCTCTCTCTCTCTCTCTCTGTGTGTGTGTGTGTGTGTGTGTGTGTGTGTTCAGAGGTAATCGCTGTGAGCTGCAGAGGGCCACAGTGTTGGTTTAAGGGCCCCTGACCTCCGACCCCGTGACTGAAACTTCCCCCTCCTCTCTTTCTCTTCTTTGAATGTCCTCCACACACACCTCGTTCTGTGTGTGTGTGTGTGTGTGTGTGTGTGTGTGTGTGTGTGTTTTGTCTGCTTTGTTAAGCAGTGAAGGTGGAAAGAGAGAGAGAGAGAGAGAGAGAGAGAGGGAGAGTTTTCCAGAGGTTTTCCATGTTTGGATGTTCCTCATCACGTTTCCTCGTGTTTCTGCAGGCAGTTTTTCTGTGTACTTTTGTGTACTTTTACTTTTTTTTTTTTTTTTTTTTTTTTTTTTAAACTCAGTAATTTTGACTTTTCCTTCGGTCCAGTTCTGCTTCGATGATCAGATTGTGGAGCTTTCCACAATAAAAACCCTGTCCGCAAAGGAGAGAAGAGGGAGCTGCTTCTACTTTGTCATTTTCCAAGTTTCACAATAAAAGCCGCACCATGAAAAACTGTAGCGAGGACCGTTTAGACTCAGTCAAGGTTATTACAGTTTTGCATTCTTCCTTTCATTTTTATTTCTATTTATTTTTGACTTTTTTCCAACCTCACTTTAATTCTAAGTTGATTTTAAAGCAGAGCTGCTGGTTTAGAAAATGCTGAGTTTCAGTTTAGTGTTAATTAGTTTCAGTGTTTATTTTAGTTTCTTTTCTTTTTTTTTGAATACAAGTTAATTTTGTGTAATAAAAAAAAAATTCAACAAAAACAATAAAAACCCTTAAAAAAATGTCTTTGCTGAGGAAGATGAACAATCAAATAGAAAAACAAAAACTAAAGACATTTTCTCAGTAATAATTGAGTTTAGACAGTTTAGTTTAATGAACAGTTTCTGTAATTTATCTTGTTTTTGGTAAAAGCCTCATTTTCATTTTTATTTCAGTTAATGAAAGTGTTTTTTCACATCCAGCTCTCTGTTAGTTTGGAGGAGAAAGACGTTAGAGCACAACTTCTGCTTTCACTGCAGTCAGATATCATGTTTTATTTTTTTATTTTTTTGTTAAAGAACCAGCAGCCAAGAACAGGACTCAGTAAAGTGAAGCAAAAGAAAAACAATTTTTCTGAGTTTTTTCTCATACATTTGTGACTTTATGAGCTCAGAAGTTGCAATCTACTTTAATCTGCTGTATCTAATTGCAGATTAAAGGGAAGAAAAAAAAAAAAAAACTGAGCGGCCTGCGTCATCTGTAACATCCTCGCTGTTTTCAGGGCTCCTACATGCTTTTATTATGAAATTACAAATTTGTGAGAAAAAACTCTGTGAAAAAAACTTACTGAGATTATAAAGTAACATTTGCAGAGCAGACAGGACAACGGCACAGAATATTTTGAGTTTTTTTTTTTTTTTTTTTTTGTAAATTCCTGAGTTTCCTCTCAAAAGTTTACAAATGTAATCTCACAGATTATGACTTGTGTTCTTGTTATGTTGCCCTCCTCCGCTCTAATCCGCCGTCGCTCCGCCTCACGTGGCTTTGATGGGTTTGCTCTGGATGCTGGATCACTTTCTGAGCGTTTGGACTGGTTTGAATGGTTTGAATGGTTTGGACTGCTTTCTGTGTGCATGATTTATACATGATTTATTTTACATATTAGTCTTTTCAGAGTAATATGTCTTGTTTTTTACACGCACATAGAAACAAAACTCTGAAAATAAAACGGATTTCCAGACTTTTCCACCTGGAAACGATCAAAGTCCTGTTCCTCTGCCTTTTCCTGCTCAGCTTTCCTCTGCTCTCACTTTAAACCAGACTTCATTATGTTTAGTACAAGTATTTTCATGTCACACACACACACACACACACACACACACACACACACACACACGGTGGTAATCCCACATAAACACTTAGAAAGAGCAGCAGAATGTTTTGGCGGCGAGGGATTTCCATCTAGTGTCAACTTTAAACAGAAACGTCTGTGTGTGTGTGTGTGTGTGTGTGTGTGTGTGTGTGTGTGTGTGTGTGTGTGTGTGTTAATCCGTGTTTGTGTATGTCTCTGTTTTGAGTATGTGTCTTTCTCTGAATGTGTATCCTGCATGCTGTAATCTCTCTCTCTCTCTGTGTGTGTGTGTGTGTGTGTGTGTGTGTGTGTCGGCGGTGTGTTTGCTGACAGTCTGTGTCTGTGTGTGTTGGATGATAAAGTTAAACTCTGTGTGACTGCACAGTTAAAGCCTCACTCCGCGATCTGAGCGCTGAGGTGGATTTACACTCCGTCGCCACACACACACACACACACACACACACGGCAAGCTGATGTGCTGGTTTGCTTTGGTTTACAGTTCTTCTGTTTGTGTGTTCTGTTTCTGTGTTTTTCAGGTCAGTGAAACAAGCGCTCCTCAGGGAACCTGCGATGCGTTCAGGTTCAGGAGGAAAATTAAACTAACAAATATTTTTTAAATATTTTTGACAAACAAACTTTTTTTTTTTTTTTTTTTTTTTGAGTGACTGATTATTCCCATTAGTGGCTGTACGATGGCACATTAGTGCCACAGTGGGCAGAGACGAGATTATGGATCCAAGGGGCGTCCATAATCTCTTTTTTCTTAGATTAAAGTCATAAGTTTACGAGAAAAAAAAAAAAAAAAAAAAAAAAACTCAGATGCTGAGGAGGAGGTTGGGGTTCTGGACTCAAACCAGCAGGATTTCCTTCTGACTGGATCCAACAGGAGGAGGACAAACTAGTTTTTTTTCAATTTGTGTCTTTATAATCTCAGAATTTTTGAGCTTTTTTTCCACATAAATTCATGACTGTGTTGTTTGCTGTTTTGTAGTGACGTCATGTTGGAGTATTTTGGCAAACTTCAGATCTTCTCGGTAATCGCGGCGTTCCTGTGGTCTTTTCAAAGTAAGAGGTCGGATTTATTGCAGTTCAGAGTTCAAGTGGAGGCTCAGTTATGATTTTATAATCAATAACTCACACAGGCCTCACACAGCTGCTGCTTAAAGGATCATCCAGAGTGATTTCAGAGTTTCTTCATTTTTTTTTTTTCAGGTTTTGCATTCCCCTAAAATAAACTGATGGCTGCTTTTGTCACGTGGCATCAGGATTAGAGATGATTCTGTCCCCGTTCAGATCCACAGAGCAGGGAGACACTTCAGCCAGTAACATAATCTCTAATCTCAATAACACAGTGACATCATGCTGATGGTCACCTTCACCTTCACCTCCACCTTCATCACCTTCACCTTCACCTTCACCTTCACCACCTTCACCTTCACCTTCACCTTCACCACCTTCACCTTCACCTTCACCTTCACCACCTTCACCTTCACCTTCACCTTCACCACCTTCACCTTCATCACCTTCACCTTCACCTTCACCTTCATCTTCACCTTCACCTTCACCTTCATCTTCACCTTCACCTTCACCACCTTCACCTTCACCTCCACCTTCACCTTCACCCTCACCACCTTCACCTTCACCTTCACCACCTTCACTTTCACCTTCACCTTCACCACCTTCACCTTCACCTTCACCTTCATCTTCACCTTCACCTTCACCACCTTCACCTTCACCTTCACCACCTTCACCTTCACCACCTTCACCTTCACCACCTTCACCTTCACCTTCACCTCCACCTTCACCACCTTCACCTTCACCTCCACCTTCACCTTCACCTTCACCTTCACCACCTTCACCTTCACCTCCACCTTCACCACCTTCACCTTCACCTTCACCTTCACCTTCACCACCTTCACCTTCACCTTCACCTTCACCACCTTCACCTTCACCTTCACCTTCACCTTCACCACCTTCACCTTCACCACCTTCACTGTCTCTGCTGCTGGCTTCAAAAGCCATTTTCTCTCAGAAGGTAAAGATTTTTTTTTTAAATTAGCAGATTGTGAAAAGCCTGGTGTGTCTCCTTCCTGTGCTGAGATGCAAATCTGTGACACCTGTTTGCTTTACGTTCATTATATATTTATATTTGTGTTCAGGTGGAGCCGGGTGGAGTTAAAAACGCCCAGTCAACCTTCGCCGGAGTGATGAGGTTGACAGTACAGTGAACGCGCCGTCCTTGAAGGCGTCGTGGGTTGAGGCTCGTCACCATGGGCCCTCCTGTCCTGTAATACAGCAGAAACATAATCCAGTGTGAAATATTGATGTGGGGCTGCAGACGGCTGAGTGCGGCTTTAAGCCTCTGTGTTGGGCCGGCTGCTGTTTTGGTGATAAGAGCCGGCTGCTCTTCAAGGTACACAGACTTTAGCGGCACTAATCCTCAGCACCTGGCGGGCTGTGTGACGCCGACGCCGACGTGACCTCACACACCTGACCGCCTCGCCCCGAGGAGGCGGGACGGGACCGGGATGGGTCACGGCCGACTGACCCGGCACCCGACACACAGCCTGAGCCGAGCCGGGCCGGGCCGAGAGAAAAGCCCACCTGTTACACCGAGCAGACAGAGCAGAGCTGAGCTGGGACACATCAAAGACAAACCAAGTCAAACTGGGCCGATCCGAGCAATGTTACGGAGGAGAACTGAAAGAATTGAAACTGAGACCAAGCCAAATTTACACAGAGAAAAGTGACTGAACCGAGCCGAACAGGGACGAATCAGAAGTGAGGTTACACTCAGGGGCGGGTCCACCAGGGGGGCCTGGGCGGGCAGCGGACCCCCCAAAACAGGCCTTGCCCCCCCAAAACAGGCCCCGCCCCCCCAGCTGCCACCTCAGTTTGGACAATCTGAGAGAAAAAAAATGTAAATATTGTCGCTGGTCGGAAATTTACACGACTGAAAGTCCACTGTCCGAGTGACAGTGAATGTGTCATGAGACGAGCCAGCAGCAGGTCCCGTTTCATCCCTTTATCCATCTGTCTGTCTGTCTATCTATCTATCTATCAATCTATCTATCTATCTATCTGTCTATCTATCTATCTGTCTATCTGTCTATCGTTTCAATGGGTCGACCTTTACGTTAGTGTCCTAGTCTGCAGAGACCTCTGCCTGGATTTCCTTGTTTTGCTGAGCTCAGGACTCTTCTGAGCGTCGGCCTTTGCACTGCAGGTGTGCAGCTCCCAGCCAATCACAGCGCAGCACGGTGCCAGATTGATAGCACCACATCCAATAGGAAGCTGGGAGAATCGTGGAGAAAATGAAGTGAAGCGAGGAGGAACATCACATCCTGCTCAGTCTGCCTGTGAGCACATCAGCACATTCAAACGTATGCAAACTCCTTCATGAGCAAGGCGCACTGACTGATGGGTAATTTGTCTCGTCAGTGTCTGGCGGGCTGATGAAGCAGGTGGACTTAACTTAGTGAAGACCACCCTACACCCTGAACCCTGCACCCTGCACCCTGCACCCTGCACCCTGCGCCCTGCACCCTTCGCCCTGCACCCTACACCCTGCACCCTGCACCCTACGCCCTGCACCCTACACCCTGCACCCTGCACCCTACGCCCTGCACCCTGCACCCTGAACCCTGCACCCTGCACCCTGCACCCTACGCCCTGCACCCTACGCCCTGCACCCTGCACCCTACGCCCTGCACCCTGAACCCTGCACCCTACGCCCTGCACCCTGCACCCTGCACCCTGCACCCTGCACCCTGCACCCTACGCCCTGCACCCTGCACCCTGCACCCTACGCCCTGCACCCTGCACCCTGCACCCTGAACCCTGCACCCTGCACCCTACGCCCTGCACCCTGCACCCTACGCCCTGCACCCTGCACCCTACGCCCTACGCCCTGCACCCTGCGCCCTGCACCCTGCACCCTGCGCCCTGAACCCTGTGCCCTGCACCCTGCACCCTGCGCCCTGCATCCTGCCCTTTAAAAGCCTGTCAGGTTAAAGGATGAAGCAGGAGCTTGGTGA
Source organism: Myripristis murdjan (assembly GCF_902150065.1). Classification (NCBI taxonomy): domain Eukaryota; kingdom Metazoa; phylum Chordata; class Actinopteri; order Holocentriformes; family Holocentridae; genus Myripristis; species Myripristis murdjan. The sequence continues at coordinate 1,838,623 of NC_044001.1, read as the reverse complement.
GTGCGGTGGCATCGCCGCCCGACAGCACGGAGGCTTCGTCAGCTGACACGTGGAGGCCCGCGGCGAGCTGACAGGATGCCGCCGCCGCCGGACAAGACAGACAGAGGAGCGGAGCAAAGAGCCGGCAGCCTGCTCGTCTCACCTTACCTGACAGGAGGAGAGACGGATGGAGGCCAAACTTTCCCACCAAGACGCTGTTTACAGAGCAGGGGGGCCCACAGGGTGGGGGGTGGGTGGGTGGGGGGGGTCTGACCCCTGAGCTCCTCGGAGGACAGAGCAGCTCTCCCTTCAGGGCTGATGAGGCAGAAATGAAGCACATGTTTGCTCGACTGGCGTGTTTCTGTCTTTGAGGCTGGAGCTGAGGTTTAATCTGTGACCCGCACTGCTCTCAACAAATCAAATAAATCAATCAATCAATCATCTCGATCATTCAGTCTCCTCCTCAGGGTTCAAGTCGAGGTCAAAAATCTGTTTCCAGACTTTTCTCGATCCGGTGGCTGATCTGCCTCGTTCTTCACACTGAAACCAGTGAAGCTGACCTGGGAACAGTGGGATTATCTCATCCCACTGGTGTTTTTTTTTTTTTTTCTCTTACACTCTGCACAGATGAAGCAGATGGAAGCTGTACGTTCAGTTTGTCGTAATGATCAGGGTGGGATTTGGCAGGGCATCCATCATTCCTGCACTAAATCCTAATTTTCATGGTTAGTTCAGCATTTTCTCGGCATGTCGCCGTGTCTCTGTGATCCAGGCTGGAAAAGTTGGATTTTGTTAATTAAAGAATTCACTTAATTTGTTCAATTTCATTTTTCCATGAGAAAGAATGACTTGAACTGATTAAAAATGACGGGATTCAGTCATCAGTCAATGAAAAAGGAAAAGAACTGAACAAAAAACTAAAAATAATAAAAAGGGGGTTTTCTCCTGTTTGACCCCGCCCTTCTCAGCTTTCCAACTCCGCCCCTCCTCAGCCTTCCCAGTGAAAACAAACACGCCCGGACTGAGATGTCATCACATTGGAGCGAGGATTAATCACTTTATCTCACACACACACACACACACACTCACACACACACACACAGAACCATTCATTACACACTTACCTGCAGATAACCTGAGCGTCAGCTAAAGGCCTAAAGCACGACATAAATGTGACACACGTGCACGGAAACACACAGGCAAACACTCACACACATGCACGTGCACATGTACGCATGCACACACACACACACACACACACACACACACACTAAACCAGTCAGTGAAAGTCTGTAAAGAGTAGTGTGTAAATGATTGTAGAAACAGAACACACAGAAATGCACACACACACACACACACACACACACACACACAACTGAATTGTTAGAGCTGTTCATACATGCACGCGGCGATCCTCACACACACACACACACACACACACACACACACACACACACACGGACAGTGATGACTGTGTTTGGTGGTCCGAGGAGGAGAAGGAGGAGGGAAAGTAACTTTAGCTGTTAATGATGGTGGGTGGGAGGGGGGGTGAGGGGGTGGGGTGTGGGGGGGGTGATGGAGGTGTGGGGGTAGAGGGGGGTGGGGTGGGGGTGGGGGGGTACAAATGACTTAGAGAGGCAGCGTAAGACGATACAGGTTGGACTCACCCTTAAAAGCAACAGCACCTATTGTACCTGCAGGCTTAGTGTGTGTGTGTGTGTGTGTGTGTGTGTGTGTGTGCGTGTGTGCTGACAGGATGGCAGCTCGTTATGAATCGTCTCCTCCTCCTCCTCCTCTCCGGGCCCCCGAGGGCGACATTAGCTTTAGAGGAGCTGTCATGTTCAAGAGAGGAGCGCTTGTTTTGTTGTACCTGAAGAAAGGGAAGGCTGTGAAAACATACACATGTACTTAGAGCCACAAAGTATGTAAACACACGGCGGGATGACAGGTACGCTCGGCGGGACGGGGCGCGCTCGGTGTGTCGCACCGGGGAGGGGAAGCAAAACATACACAGGTATTTAGAGGGAGGAGGTATGTCAACACACACGGGAAGTCAGGGAGCGCTTGTTTTGGAGAGAGAACACACACACACACACACTTAGCGACAGGAAATATGTAAACAGTGTTGGTGCGAGGTGTTGGCTCGTCGTCCTCCTGGTTTTGTTCTGGTTTTGGTTTCAGATTCAGAGGAAAAAAAAAAAAAAAAAAAAAAAAACCCAGGAGCCTGCAGGCATTTTTATTATTTTTGTGGAAATTTTATTTAATTTTTTTTTTTTTTAATGTATCTTTTATCTTAGCATTTTATCAATTTATCATAATATTTTTAAATTAATTTTACATTTTTAAACTTTTTTGTGGTAATTTTACTTATTTGTTCATATAATTTATTAGGTTTATTTTTGTTATTTATTTGTCTGTGTATTTGTTTTACTTTATTTAATACTTGATACTTTAATTTTTTTTTCTGATATTGTTTTTTTTTTTTTTTTTGCCCAGTGGCTTTTTTTTTTTTTTTTTTTTTTTTTTTTTAATTATCAAGTGAATCTGTTCAGGTTTCAAAGGGCTGAATGAAAAAACATAACAGAAGACATCAGCCACCGTAGGGGAGGGACTAGTTTCATTTAATTAACTTACAAAATAAAAGTTACAGAAAAATTTGCCCCGCCTCTCTCTCGTCTGCCAATCAAATCGCAGGCCTGAGAGCAGCCGAGCACGCGGAGGCCGCTCGTCGTCTGGGACCTACAGACGTGGGATTAGTTTAAAAATCCTAATCCGAGATCTGCTGAGGAACTTTGACTCAAAGTGTGACGGTCGCTGTCGAGTTCTGCTGCGAGGTTTCCGCTTTTCAGCGTTACTGTCCGCTTTACGGCGTCCGACAGAGAAGGACTCCCAGAGGAATCAGATGTGATGAGTTCCTTCTGGCTGTGATGAGCTCATTAAAGTAGTGAGAGGACTTGTTAGGTTTCTGTAACACCAACACATCATAAAGCCTGCAGGACAGAGTCAAACATCTGCAAGGAGGAAAGGTGGTCGGAACAAAACCTTCACTGATCTTGACTAGAGATCACTGAGACGTCTGGGGAAATCAAATCATGAAGAATCAACAGCAGAACTCACGGAGCTTTTCCACACACACACACACACACACACACACAGTGTGAAGAGAAGACAAGGAGCTGGGACTGAACATCTGTGGAGCCTGAAACCACACAGCAGTCAGGCAGACCGGGACAAAGGCCTCAGTTTGCTGAGGAGCATCAAGAGCCACGGAGGAGGTCCTGTGGTCTGGAGTGATCGAGGAGGTCTGGTGGTCTGGAGTGATCGAGGAGGTCTGGTGGTCTGGAGTGATCGAGGAGGTCTGGTGGTCTGGAGCGATCGAGGAGGTCTGGTGGTCTGGAGCGATGGAGGATGTCCTGTGGTCTGGAGTAATGGAGGAGGTCCTGTGGTCTGGTGGTCTGGAGTGATGGAGGATGTCCTGTGGTCTGGAGTGATGGAGGAGGTCTGGTGGTCTGGAGTGATGGAGGAGGTCTGGTGGTCTGGAGTGATAGAGGAGGTCCTGTGGTCTGGAGTGATGGAGGAGGTCCTGTGGTCTGGAGTGATGGATGAGGTCTGGTGGTCTGGAGTGATGGAGGATGTCCTGTGGTCTGGAGTGATGGAGGAGGTCCTGTGGTCTGGAGTGATGGATGAGGTCTGGTGGTCTGGAGTGATGGAGGATGTCCTGTGGTCTGGAGTGATGGAGGAGGTCCTGTGGTCTGGAGTGATGGAGGAGGTTTTGTGGTCTGGAGTGATGGAGGAGGTCCTGTGGTCTGGAGTGATGGAGGAGGTCTGGTGGTCCAGAGCGATGGAGGATGTCCTGTGGTCTGGTGGTCCAGAGCGATGGAGGAGGTCTGGTGGTCTGGTGGCCCTGAGCGATGGAGGAGGTCTGGTGGTCCAGAGCGATGGAGGAGGTCTGGTGGTCTGGTGGACCTGAGCGATGGAGGAGGTCTGGTGGCCCTGAGCGATGGAGGAGGTCTGGTGGTCCAGAGCGATGGAGGAGGTCTGGTGGCCCTGAGCGATGGAGGAGGTCTGGTGGTCCAGAGCGATGGAGGAGGTCTGGTGGTTCAGAGTGATGGAGGGGGTCTGGTGGCCCTGAGCGATGGAGGAGGTCTGGTGGTCCAGAGCGATGGAGGAGGTCTGGTGGTCTGGTGGACCTGAGCGATGGAGGAGGTCTGGTGGCCCTGAGCAATGGAGGAGGTCTGGTGGCCCTGAGCGATGGAGGAGGTCTGGTGGTTCAGAGTGATGGAGGAGGTCTGGTGGTCTGGTGGTCCTGAGCGATGGAGCTTCAGGTGCTCAGGTGGAGGTTCAGCAGCGTGATGAACAAACTGAGTGAGCAGGTTTCAACATCATGATGGATTTTTTCTTCTCCGATGGCTCGGGCGTATTCCAAGATGACGACTTGAGGATTCCTGGAGCTCAGACTGTGAAGGATCGGCTCAGGACGTCCAGACCTGAACCCGAGGGAGAACCTCTGGGCTGCAGCGGTCCGACTCTCACACCTTCAACACAACATCTGGATGAAAATCAAAAGCACCTCTGGACGGATTCGTATGAGCTTATCGAAAACGAGCTCTAATTAAACACTTTAGTGACTTTTGTTTTTTGTCAGGTCAGTGAATATTAACTGTTTATTTATATGTATATTAACTGTTTATTTATATGTATATTAACTGTTTATTTGTATGTATATTAACTGTTTATTTATATATATATTAACTGTTTATTTATATGTATATTAACTGTTTATTTATATGTATATTAACTGTTTATTTATATATATATTAACTGTTTATTTATATGTATATTAACTGTTTATTTATATATATATATTAACTGTTTATTTATATGTATATTAACTGTTTATTTATATGTACATTAACTGTTTATTATATATATATTAACTATTTATTTTTATGTATATTAACTGTTTATTTATATATATTAAGTGTTTATTTATATGTATATTAACTATATTATTTATATGTATATTAAATGTTTATTTATATATATATTAACTGTTTATTTTTATGTATATTAACTGTTTATTTATATATATCTTAACTGTATTATTTATATGTATATTAACTATATCATTTATATGTATAATAACTGTTTATTTATATTTATATTAACTATATTATTTATATGTATATTAACTGTTTATTTATATGTATATTAACTGTTTATTTTTATGTATATTAACTGTTTATTTTTATGTATATTAACTGTTTATTTATATATATATTAACTATATTATTTATATGTATATTAACTATATCATTTATATGTATAATAACTGTTTATTTATATATATATTAACTATATTATTTATATGTATATTAACTATATCATTTATATGTATAATAACTGTTTATTTATATATATATTAACTATATTATTTATATGTATATTAACTATATTATTTATATGTATATTAACTGTAACAGATGCCCCCCCCACCATCCACACTCCTGCTGGTTTTCACTCTCTTTCCAGTTTGGCTGCTGGTTAAACCCCTCACTCACATTTAAAGCTCCCATCTGGAAACGGGGTGAGTTTGTTTCGGGTGCAGGATCCGAGGAGGCACCGGTTGTTCCCGTAAATCCTGTAAATTATGTTGTATTTTTTTTATTATTATTATAATTTTTAATGGGTTTTAATGAATCTCCTTTTGGTTTTTCATGGATTGTTCTCGCTGCCTCGTCAGATGTTTTGTCTCTGTATCGTCTTCACGTGAATTTTCTTTGGCTTTTTTTTTTATCGGCGATGATGAAAATGAGAGTGTCATCGGCGAATGTGATTGATTTAGGGACTGATCGGTGACGGCTGAAGCTCCTGCTGAGTGACTTCACCGCAGTGTGACGGTGTGTGACGGTGTGTGTGTCGGATGCAGAGATGTGTGTGTGTGTGTGTGTGTGTGTGTGTGTGTGTGTGTGTGTGTGTGTGTGTGTGTGTGTGTGTGTGTTGTCCTGCTGCTTTGGCTTCAGATCTGATGGAGATTCATGAGAAGTTCCTGCTCAGTTCCTTTGAAAAGGGGACAGAGATCCATCCTCCAGAAATCTTTTGTACGGGACAATATGTTCAAGGAAGGTTTTTTTTTTTTTTTTCCGTGTGCTTGCATGTGCACTAAAGTGGTTTGTGTTTCATGCAGCCTGTTGTTGATGTGCTTGTCTTCTTCATGAAACTTAAAAAACACTTTCAGATCCCAGGATGGAGAGAAGGAGCCACTTCCTCCTGCAGACAAACTGCATCTGTTTTGGTTTGTTTTGTTGCCCTGAGAGAGAGAGAGAGAGAGAGAGAGAGAGAGAGAGAGAGAGAGAGAGAGAGCACAGTCTAAACAACACCACACACACACACACACACACACACACACACACACACACACTGCAGAACAATAGCTGTGATTAATTTCTCAGATTTCACGAAGTCATGAAGGGAAAACGAGCGTGTTGGTTTCCTGGCTCTCCGCTGTTGTGCAACACGACGACACTGGTGGACGAAACAAACGCACCCCTTCAGCGATAAGGTCAACTGTCTGGGTCTGGGGTGGAGGAGGGGTGGGGGGGTGAGGCGGAGGAAGAGGAGGAAGAGGAGGAGGAAGGAAAAGAGGAGGGAGGAAGAAGAGAGAGAGAGAGTCTGCGAGCAAGAAATTAAAAACATTTAGGAAATTACTTCTTTTTTTTTTTTTTAATTAATAACTTAACTGCAGATCTCCATTGTGTTTTTGTCTGTGTGTGTGTGTGCTGTCTCACACACACACACACACACACACACACACACACACGCTGTAGTGTTGTGGTCTGTCTACTTGCCAACTATGTGTGTAGTCTCTCTGTCAGGACATACCTGTCTCCGACTGATAAAGCCTCTGCTACAGTCGCTCTGTGTGTGTGTGTGTGTGCGTGTGTGTGAGTGTGTGTGTGTGTGTGTGTGTGTGACAGGTCCTTGTTCCAGGTGAGTTGCTTTCCCAACGAGTTGAGGAGGAAGAGGTGTTCTCTTTATGAATGAGAGCTTTGTCTGTCTCTCTCTCTCTCTCTGTGTGTGTGTGTGTGTGTGTGTGTGTGTGTGTGTGTGTGTGTGTGTGCGTGTGCAGGCTGGCTGATGCTTTCCAGACACGTGTTGACCACAGGGATCTGTGTCAGTCACTTCCTGCTGTGAAGCTTCAGGTGAGCAGCATCAGGCCGACGCAGCGACACGACACTTCTTTATTTATTTGATTTATTTGTTTATGTCAAAGGGAAACTGTGCATTCATTGATATTTCAATATTGAATTAAAATATGAATGCACCGGGATTAGCTGGATTAGCTAGTTTTCATCCGCAGTCCCTTGGCAGGTCAGGGCAGAAAACAAGAGTAAAACAGTAGAAAAAGAAAAGAAATAAAATCAACAGGACAGAAATGAAGCACCTGCCATTTCTAAAAAAAAAAAAAAAAAAAAAAAAAAAATCAAAACACAGTTTGGTTTTCTTAAAAATGAGTTGGAGCAGCTGCTGTCTGCACCGGCGTGGGGGGAGGGGGGAGGGATCATAGTCTCTGAGATTAAAGTTGTTAATTTTACAAGAAGAAAGCGCCTGCAGCTGATCCCCTCAGCAGATTCTACTCTGACATGGGATTCAGGAACAAGGAGATCCTGCTGATCTGACCCAGAATCAGCAGATTGTTTTCTTCTGAATCGGCCCAAGTCACAGCAACGTCTCTTCAGAGTCCAGATGCTGAGGAGGAGGTTGGGGTTCTGGACTCAGACCAGCAGGATTTCCTTCAGACTGGATCCACAGGAGGAGGACAAACTGGTTTCACTGGTTTTTCTCTCATAAATTTCTGTCTTTTCTCAGCATCAGAAACAATACAAATGCACAAGTTAGTTACATTTAAATACTAATTTACCGTCAACATCAACTTTACTGAAGCTGCTCTGATTCTGTGACTTTACTGAGGCTGTTCTGTTCCTTTTCATTGCCGAGCCGCCCGTCGTCTCTGTGCTGAGACGTGTTGACGTGTCGCTCCACGTCATCAAGCTCCTCTTCTCCAAAATCTGATCAAAATAATTCAGAATGTGATTCAAAACATCACAAAACTCAACAGCTGAGAAAAACAAAGTGTGTGAGGGAATAAAGCTGAACCATGTGGAGCCTGTGTGTGTGTGTGTGTGTGTGTGTGTGTGTGTGTGTGTGTGTGTGTCTTCCTGTCTGCAGACACACAGAAACATGAAGCAAATCGATGAACATGGCCGCCTGTCGCCTGTCTCCTGTCGGCTCTGCTCTGTGTTTGAGCCGTTTGTTTGTGATGACAGTGAGAGGCTGACGCCCCTCGCCCAGGAACACCAAACAAATACCTTCTGCTTCCTGCACCTCTCCTCCTCCTCCTCCTCCTCCTCCTCCTCCTCCTCCTCCTCCTCCTCCTGCTCCTTCTGTCACTTTTGAGTCAAAGCACCGGAGCAAATCAACAAACCTCAGCAGAGAGGAGGCCTCGCTCCTCCTGGAGGAGCAGCAGAGAGGAGGCCTGGCTCCTCCTGGAGGAGCAGCAGAGAGGAGGCCTGGCTCCTCCTCGAGGAGCAGCAGAGAGGAGGCCTCGCTCCTCCTGGACGAGCAGCAGCAGGAGGAGCAGAGGAGCCGAGAGGTTTGTGGTCCGGTGAGACTCCTCCGAGCCCGAAGAGGTGAAGAAAAGATTTAAAAAAAAAAGGTGAGGAGAATATCAGAGTGAAATGTGCAGCGTCAAAGACAGAAGAGAATCAACGGGAACGTCCAGCAAACTCCACCTCCTGCAGCTGATAAACAAACAAACAAGCAAACAAACAAACAAACAAAAGACATGACTGAGGAGGAAACGGGAAAACAGTTTTGCGCTCGGTCAGCGGAGCAGCTGAGCAGAGAGCACCTGAGGAGGGGGAGCTGTGTGACAAAACTCTGAATATCAGAGATTAAATTCAGAAATATACCAGAAAAAAATGTGTGAAAAATGCATGAAATGTACGAGAAAAAAACATAAAGTCACACATTTATGAGAAAAAACTTGAAATTCAGACATTAAAGTTGTAAATTAATGTGAACGTAAAAAATTCTGAGATCAATCAAGCCATCAGGCTCCTTGACCAATAAATAATAAATATTAAAATAATAAATAAATAAATAAATAAATAAAATAAATAAATAAATGAAGTATGTGTAAGTAAATAAATTAAGTATGTTTATTTTATTTTATTTTATTTTAATATTTATTTGACAGGGGCGACACATACCACATTGCCACAAAAAAAATAATAAATAAAATAATATCATACATTTGTGAGTTTAATTTGTAAATTTTTTTTTTCTCATAAATGTACCATTTTAATCTCTGAAGTTTCAGAAAAAGTTTTTTTCTCTATTACCCCGACCTTCTTCAGCTCCATCATTTTCATTTTCATTTTTTGAAGCCTCGTTTTATTTTATTTTTTAATCTGCTTGACTTCTCTGAGCTCTCCTGACCGGAGAAAAGGTTCAGGTCACTTTTTCAAACAGCAGCTGAGAGTCAAGCGGCCGAGCTCTGGACCTTCACGCTCTGTGGGGGTTTGAGTTGTTTCAAAATAAGAGTCTGAGAAGCCTTTGCTGTGTCAGTGAAGTGAGACGGGCCTGGAAGCAGCGTCCACCTGTCTCACTTCTCTCCCATTCACTTACAACGGAGAGTCCACTGGGTTCACATCTCCGGATCTGAACCTCCGAGTGACTCAGAACCAACGTCCCTCCGGGGGTTTCGGGGGTTTTGGGGGGTTTTGGGGGGTTTTCAGGGTTTTTCGGGGACGCTGGACACGCCCGTCCTCACCCCGTCCCTCTGCGAGGACAGAGACGCTTCACACTGTCTGCTGAGGATTTGGGGGCACGGGCCTCAGGGTGACGATACCTGCGTCCTGATTGGCTCCACACACCTGGCCCATGTGACCTCGGCCTGCACGGCCCAAGTTCTCAGCCAATCACAGGAGGCCAAGCACACACACACACACACACACACACACCCCTCCCGGTTCTCGTGGAATCGTCTGCAGCTATTTTAATTTTACGGTGGATTCGAAGCCCCGCGTGTCGCCAGCTCAGCTCATGATTTTCATAAAGTGGATCTTCTGCAGAAGAGAATTTGCATGAGGATGAAGTTTCCTGCCTCGTGCATGAAGCTGCTTTTGTTTTAGGTCCATTTTGATTTGAATATCAAAGTTTATTTTCAAAGAGATGCAAGTAGGAGGGGAACGGAAAGAATCTTCTTTGTGTGTGTGTGTGTGTGTGTGTGTGTGTGTGTGTGTGTGTGTGTGTGTGTGTGTGATATGTGCCCCCCCTTCAGGCTGCACACACACACACACACACACACACACACACCTGCAGTCCCTCCAAGGCCTTTTGATAAAAAAAGTTCAAGCAACGAACGACAAAAGAGGAAGCTCAAAAGCCGAACAAGACAACACCGACCCCATTATCTACCCACCTCACCCCGACACACACACACACACACACACACACACACACACACACACACCTTTCTCTGAACGCTGGCTGGCTCCCAGAGAGGTGAGAGAAACACTATTAGCACCCTGGGCGTAATTACAGCCACTCAGGTGACATCTTACACCGGAGTGTGTGTGTGTGTGTGTGTGTGTGTGTGTGTGTGTGTGTGTGTGTGTGATGTTTGTGTGGGCTGAAGTCTCCTCAGAGGGGAGGAAAGTTAGACAACAAAGGAGATGGAGGGTAAATTTTAGGGAGGAGAAGAAATGAGCCGACATGTCGTCTTCTGAAGGGCTGAAGCCTGATCTGCCCACAGGTGTGTGTGTGTGTGTGTGTGTGTGTGTGTGTGTGTGTGTGTGTGTGCCTGCATGCATGAAAGATATGGAATGTGAGCTCCAGGTTGTACGTCTCTGTGTGTGTGTGTGTGTGGATGTATTTATTTGTGTTCATTTGTGTTTATTTGCGGCAGTTTAAAGAGTTCATCTCAGGTGTGTGTGTGTGTGTGTGTGTGTGTGTGTGTGTGTGCGTGTGTGCGCGTGCATCTAAAACACACGCCTGAACCAAGCTCAAGAGTTGTTAATTTTTGTCCAAACTCAATGTGAACCTGACACACACAC
>NC_044001.1:1817524-1820024 GCF_902150065.1 Myripristis murdjan | reverse complement strand
CAGGATGAGGCGGGCGGTCCTCGACGAGCCGGGCGGCCCTTGACGAGTTGGGCGGTCCTCGACGAGCCGGGTGGCCCTGGACGAGCCGGGCGGTCCAGGACGAGCCGGGCGGTCCTCGATGAGCCGGGCGGCCATCGATGAGCCGGGCGGCCATCGATGAGCCGGGCGGCCATCGATGAGCCGGGCGGTCCTCGATGAGCCGGGCGGTCCTCGATGAGGCGGGCGGTCCTCGACGAGCCGGGCGGTCCAGGATGAGCCGGGCGGTCCAGGATGAGCAGGGCGGTCCAGGATGAGGCGGGCGGTCCTCGACGAGCCGGGCGGCCCTTGACGAGTTGGGCGGTCCTCGACGAGCCGGGCGGCCCTTGACGAGTTGGGCGGTCCAGGATGAGCCGGGCGGTCCTCGACGAGCCGGGCGGTCCTCGACGAGCCGCACGGTCCAAGACCAGCCGGGCGGTCCAAGACCAGCCGGGCGGTCCAAGACCAGCCGGGCGGTCCTCGACGAACCAGGCGGCCCTGGACGAACCAGGCGGCCCTGGACGAGTTGGGCGGTCCTCGACGAGCCGGGCGGTCCAGGGTGAGCCGGGCGGTCCTCGACGAGCCGGGCGGTCCTCGACGAGCCGCACGGTCCAAGACCAGCCGGGCGGTCCAAGACCAGCCGGGCGGTCCTCGACGAGCCGGGCGGCCCTGGACGAGCCGGGCGGCCCCGGACGAGCCGGGCGGCCATCGATGAGCCGGGCGGCCATCGATGAGCCGGGCGGTCCTCGATGAGCCGGGCGGTCCTCGATGAGGCGGGCGGTCCCCGACGATCCGGGCGGTGAGCCGGGCGGCCATCGACGAGTTGGGCAGTCCTCGACGAGCCGGGCGGTCCTCGACGAGCCGGGCGGTCCTCGACGAGCCGCACGGTCCAAGAGCAGCCGGGCGGTCCAAGACCAGCCGGGCGGTCCTCGACGAGCCGGGCGGTCATCGATGAGCCGGGCGGTCCTCGATGAGCCGGGCGGTCCTCGATGAGCCGGGCGGTCCTCGACGAGCCGGGCGGTCCAGGATGAGCCGGGCGGTCCAGGATGAGGCGGGCGGTCCTCGACGAGCCGGGCGGCCCTTGACGAGTTGGGCGGTCCTCGACGAGCCGGGTGGCCCTGGACGAGCCGGGCGGTCCAGGACGAGCCGGGTGGTCCTCGATGAGCCGGGCGGCCATCGATGAGCCGGGCGGCCATCGATGAGCCGGGCGGCCATCGATGAGCCGGGCGGTCCTCGATGAGCCGGGCGGTCCTCGATGAGGCGGGCGGTCCTCGACGAGCCGGGCGGTCCAGGATGAGCCGGGCGGTCCAGGATGAGGCGGGCGGTCCTCGACGAGCCGGGCGGCCCTTGACGAGTTGGGCGGTCCTCGACGAGCCGGGCGGCCCTTGACGAGTTGGGCGGTCCTCGACGAGCCGGGCGGCCCTTGACGAGTTGGGCGGTCCAGGATGAGCCGGGCGGTCCTCGACGAGCCGGGCGGTCCTCGACGAGCCGCACGGTCCAAGACCAGCCGGGCGGTCCTCGACGAGCCGGGTGGCCCTGGACGAGCCGGGTGGCCCTGGACGAGCCGGGCGGCCATCGATGAGCCGGGCGGCCATCGATGAGCCGGGCGGTCCTCGATGAGCCGGGCGGTCCTCGATGAGGCGGGCGATCCTCGACGAGCCGGGCGGCCCTTGACGAGTTGGGCAGTCCTCGACGAGCCGGGCGGTCCTCGACGAGCCGGGCGGTCCTCGACGAGCCGCGCGGTCCAAGACCAGCCGGGCGGTCCAAGACCAGCCGGGCGGTCCTCGACGAGCCGGGCGGCCCTGGACGAGCCGGGCGGCCCTGGACGAGCCGGGCGGTCCTCGATGAGCCGGGCGGTCCTCGATGAGGCGGGCGGTCCTCGATGAGGCGGGCGGTCCTCGATGAGGCGTTCGGCCATCGATGAGCCGGGCGGTCCTCGACGAGCCGGGCGGCCATCGACGAGCCGGGCGGTCCTCGACGAGCCGGGCGGTCCTCGACGAGTCGGGCGGTCCAAGACCAGCCGGGTGGTCCAGGCAGAGCCGGGTGGTCCATGACGAGCCGGGCGGTCCCTCCAGGCTCTCGCACTGTGAACTCGAGCAGGTTGAGAATTTCTCAGTCATGTAAAAACACCTGGAGGGAGACGCCTTCATTCAGGTCTTTACGGTGACACACACACTGAACACACAAACTGAACACACACACACACTGAACACATACACACTGAACACACACACACACTGAACACACAAACTGAACACACACACACACTGAACACACAAACTGAACACACACACACACTGAACACATACACACTGAACACACACACACCGGGCAGCTTCCACGCTGCACGTCTTAAATTAATGTTATTTTCTGCTGCTGACATGGAAAACTCCACATGTCGCCCCAAAGCACAAACAGGAAGGGCCTGCTGACACACACACACACACACACACACACACACACACCTCTGTGGTCATTATTTAGC
>NC_044001.1:1807524-1815024 GCF_902150065.1 Myripristis murdjan | reverse complement strand
AAGAAGAAGAAGAAGAAGAAGAAGAAGAAGGAGAAGAATGAGGCTGAGTCACGGAGCCTCCTACAGAAACATGGAGCCGTCGACACCGAGGCGTGAAGATGAGTTATCACCGCTGATTATTTCCCTCTGGAGCAAACACTGTTTATTCACCACCTCACCAGGAGGAGGAGGAGAGGAGGAGAGGAGGAGGAGGAGGAGAGGAAGAGGAGAGGAGGAGGAGAGGAGGAGAGGAGGAGAGGAGGAGGAGAAGAGGAGGAGGAGAGGAGGAGGAGGAGGAGAGGAGGAGAGGAGGAGAAGAGGAGGAGGAGGAGAGGAGGAGGAGAGGAGGAGGAGAAACCGGAGCGCTGCCCCGCCCCACCGCCACGTCTCACCTGTCAAACCTCACCTGCACGGAGCCGCTCGGGTTCCACAGTTGCTCGGGTTCCACAGCCGCTCGGGTTCCGCAGCCGCTCGGGTTCCACAGCCGCTCGGGTTCCGCAGCCGCTCGGGTTCCGCAGTCGCTCGGGTTCCACAGCCGCTCGGGTTCCGCAGTCGCTCGGGTTCCGCAGTCGCTCGGGTTCCGCAGTCGCTCGGGTTCCGCAGCCGCTCGGGTTCCGCAGTCGCTCGGGTTCCACAGTCGCTCGGGTTCCACAGTCGCTCGGGTTCCGCAGCCGCTCGGGTTCCGCAGCCGCTCGGGTTCCGCAGTCGCTCGGGTTCCGCAGCCGCTCGGGTTCCGCAGCCGCTCGGGTTCCGCAGCCGCTCGGGTTCCGCAGTCGCTCGGGTTCCGCAGCAGCTTGGGTTCTACAGCCACTCGGGTTCTGCAGCCGCTCATGTTCCACAGTTTCTCGGGTTCCACAACCGCTCCGGTTCTATAGCGCCTCGGGTTCTGCAGCCGCTCAGGTTCCGCAGCCGCTCGGGTCCCGCAGCGGCTCGGGTTCTGCAGTTGCTCGGGTTCTGCAGCAGCTTGGGTTCTACAGCGCCTCTGGTTCTGCAGCGGCTCGGGTTCTGCACTGCGTTCTGCATGGCGAGGAGAACGTGACGCGTGTCAGCGACTCCTGGGAGGACCTGGACTGTGGTGAGGCTTCCCACCTTCCTTTATTTTGGCGGTGCTCTATTTTGATTTTTTTGCAGCCTTTATTTTGAAACTCCCGGTGGCAAACAGATGTCACACTCACCTGAGCACAGGTAGGCCCACAGCACCCGGCTGCAGGAGGATCTCAACGGGCTGCTTCATCTCTAAAAGGTTTTGCTCGGCTCTGTGATGTTATGGTTTTTGTTCGAGTCACATGACCGTGACCAGGAGCAGCAATGCATCATGGGAGCATCATTGACGGTGTTTTTGTTTTTTGTGCTGACAGGACAAATTAGCAATACTACAAAATAAAAGTGTCGGAGCTCACAGTGAGATAAATGAAACAATAAGCACCTGAAGAATACGATTTTTTATAGTATAACATGAATATAATAATATAACATACATATATAACATGAATATAATAATATAATATAAATATATAACATCAATATAATAATATAATATAAATATATAACATAAATATAATAATATAATATAAATATATAACATAAATATAATGATATAATATAAATATATAACATAAATATGATGTAGGTTCCAACACATTTCATGGATTTGCTCGCCTCTAAACTGAACTGAGGACAAATCTAGAATTTACTGATCAAAGTGAAAATGCAACAACTTTTTTTTTTTTTTTTTTTTTGATGAATTTTGTTTCACCATAAAAAAATATTTGGGTCGACAGCAGCTGTGGAAAAGTTTGAAATCCCCACCTCCCTCCCTCTCTCCCTCCCTCCCTCTCCCTCTCTCTCTCTCTCTCTCCTCAGTCTCTTCATGCTCTCTCGCCCCTCTCTCCACCTCCACCCACCTTCTCCTCTTTTTTCATCTCCACATTTCACTGATTTTCTCTTTTTACCTCTCTGCCTCCTCCCTGCTTCCCTCCCTCCCTCTCTCTCTCTCTCTCTCTCTCTCTCTCTCCCTCTCTCTCTCTCTCTGTGATTGACAGGGTGGACAGATGCTGCTCTATAAACAGGTAACCTGATCTAGAGAGCCCATCTGGTCACAGCTCTGTTCAATTCACACTTCACACACACACACACACACACACACACACACACACACACACACACACACACTCAAACACCGAGACAGACATAGAAACATACACACCCACCCAATGACTCACACATTCACACACACACACACACACACACACACACACAGAGAAAGCTATGCACACATATTGGATGACATAAAAAGTCGCATGCGTGCACACACACACACACACACACACACACACACACACACGATGCATGCACACACGCCTGCACATGAACAAATATGGACAAGTATGACAAATAAATATGGAAAAAATACACACAGCAACACATGCAGACACACACACACACACACACACACACACTCACAGTGCAGTCATGACATATGTGGGAGTAGATATGTGTGTGTGTGTGTGTGTGTGTGTGTGTGAGTGGTGCTGTGCTTGCACTTGTCTTTTCGGTGCAACATTTATCTGATCGGGCCGTGACGCATCACCTGGGCAGGTGTGAACGCACGAAACATCCAATGAAGGAAAAAGAGAAGTCAGAAAAAGAAAGCAGAGTGTGTGTGTGTGTGTGTGTGTGTGTGTGTGTGTGTGTGTGTGTGTTACTGATCTCCAGCATGTTGCGTTGTTTTTGTTGTTTTCGGTGTTCAGACCTGCCCAGGTGACGCATCTCGAGCGCTCGTGTTGTCACGACGCCCGAAAATCCAAAACAGCTTCCCATGGCCGGGGTCGAGTCTTTTCAAAGTAAAAGCCACCTGTTTCCAGGTCAGTGTCACTTGTTTCAGGAGTCCACGATGTCGCCTCAGGTGAGCCTCAACCTGGAGGCTCACGACGTTAAAAGTTTGGAAAACGCTAAATCACCTCACAAGGCCATGACAGTGTATCAGGGCCACTATGAGGACAAAAAAAAACAAAAAACAAAAAACAGTTATGGAGCTGAGGGTCATAATCCTTAGAATTTACAATTTCTGAGATTAAAGAAGTAAATTTATGAGAAAACTTGGAAATTCTGAGATTATAAAGTCACAAATTCCATCACAGGCACGATCACAGACAGACTGATTTAAAAAAAAAAAAAAAAAAAAATCACTCATGCATGAATCCTCAAATAATCAGCCTGTGCTATAATAAGTTCAATAAAACTGTAAATGTCAGTTTGATAAAGCACATGTTCAGTTTTCGGGTTCCCTGAAGGTCTCAGATGTGTGTGTGTGTGTGTGTGTGTGTTTGTGGTTTCAATCTGCTGCCGTGGTCGTGGAGCGAGGACGTTTGTTCGCTCTGAGCGGGAAGACGAGACCAAACAAATCCAGAAAGTGGATCAGTGGTTGAAGCTGGAAACAAGGAGGAAGAAGAGAAGAAGAAGCAGAGACACAAACAAGAGAATCTGCTCAGCATCAGGATGTTGGTTCACCCTGATGGAGCTGGACTGGACCTCGTTATATCGGCTTTGTTTTGTATATTCTGATTTTAAATCTGTGCTCTCAGCGCTCATTACTTGAGTCGACCATCATTTGAGTGTAGTGCACCTTTACCCAGCATGCCAGAGTGGTCCAGTCATTTTAGGCCGATATTGGGGTCAAACAAGGACAAACTGCAAGAGAAGCAAACTCAACTGATCCTGTATCCTCAGTTTGTCCTGAGTGAGGGGAAAAAGTCCCAAGGAATCCCATTGGTGGAAAGTTTTGAAAATCACCTCTATATGACCATATAATACCAAAAAACAGCCTTTTTGATTTGATATGCGCTAATAAGGAATATAAGGAATAAATGCCATAAAGGTTACTATATAACAGTGAATTAAAAGGTTACTATATCTATAATAACTTTGAATTAAAAGGTTACTATATGACAGTGAATTAAAAGGTTACTCTCTATATAATAACCTCACTGTTTAAATATCTGTTCCAGCATTTATTCCAATTAGTGCATATCAAATCAAACAACATCATAAAGCTAATGGATGCCAGTCTGGTCTACAGAATACAAAATGGCCTGGCCCCACCACCACTCTCTGATTTCTTCACCAGATCTGCCATAGCCGGGGATTTTGCCATTTCCCTTAAGGAAAAGCACATTTAGCCAGTCAGCCTTCTCAGTGAGAGCCGCAGAAACATGGACTTTCATACCACCACTCAATATCAGAACTCACAGGTCATTCAAACACACTCTGAAAACATGGCTAAGAAACAACTACACATGTGACCATAACAGCCTCACTTAGTCCAGCCGTACCCGTCTGTTTGTCTGCATGTCTGTATGCCGTGTTTTGGACCTGTCCACATATCTCTAAGTGTTTATGCTTTACACATCTGCAAATGTGTGTGCCCCTGTGTCTGTCAGTGTGTGTGCTGTCATGCTACTCCACTGTTTATTTGTCTGCATACATGTTGTACATACACTACTCACAAAAAGTTAGGGATATTCGGCTTTCGGGTGAAATTTCAGGATGAACCTAAAATGCATTATAACCTTTACAGGTGAACTTAATGTGACCTTCTGTAAACTTTTGAATGCACATGTCCAACTGTTCAGTGTTTCAGTACTTTTTGCACAAGTTGCTGTTCTCTAACAAGGAGCTTAACGGCAAAATTCACATCAGGTGTTTGATGCTCCAGCTCATCGAGGTCGTATCATTAGGGAACGGCTGCTGGAGACTGCTTTTTGCTGCTCTTCTACCTTTTTGACTGGTTTTCAATTGAATTTTATTTATTTGATTTTATTAATTTGATTTTTTTATTTATTTGATTTTATATCAGTTTTTAAGTGAATTTTATTTATTTTATTATTTACTTGTCTGTTTATTTATTTTACCTTTTTAGACTGGTTTTCAATTGAATTTTATTTATTTGATTATTTTACCATTTTAGTCTTGCCTTCAACTGAATTGTATTTATTTTATTTACTTTTATTTATTTATTTTTATAGATATTTACTGAATTTTAAATTTTAATATGGATTATCTTCTCTCTAGTGTTTCCTCACTTCGAAGTGGCGAGTGTAGGATAGCGTTTCCTCAGTGTTTTTCCTTAGTAATTCCTTAGTGTTTTTAAATTTGTGTGTGTGCGTGTGTGCGTGTGTGTGTGTGTGTGTATGTGTGTATTTATGTGTGGGAGAAGGGGGGGGATATATCCTGTGTCTTTTGTTTGTTGTATTGTTTTTATGTGTTGCATTGTTTTTATTGTTTTTATATGTTTTTATGTAAAGCACTTTGGGCTGCTCCTTTTGCATGAAAAGTGCTCTATAGATAAAGTTTGATTGATTGATTAAATGCCCTACTTTCATGATATAATATCACTGTAGCGTGAACTTTTTATATTTTCCATAAATTTCACCCAAAAGCCAAATATCACTAACTTTTTGTGAGTAGTGTGTGTTGTAGCCCCTGCATCAGTCTGTGTGCTGCCAGCCTCACCTGATATTTGTCTGTCTGCACATGTTGCTCATGTTCATATGGTCAATGTGCTCATTGTGTTAATGTGCTGCTATGTTCTATGTACCTTTTCTTCCATTTTTTTAAATTTTTTTTTTTATATTTATCCTTGTTTTTAACTAACTAACCAATCTGCATGCTTTTGTGCTTTCTAATGTGGCGTCTCTTCCTCTAGCTCTTGCCTGTGTAACATCACAGCCCAGGCACTACAGATGAAAAAACACTGACACTTTTTCAGCTGCTGCAGATGTTAATTAATGTGTACGGTCCCTGTTCAAATAAAGTCTAAAATTAAACTTGTAATTGACTTTTTTTCTTGTCTTTGTGTGTGTAATCAACTTGTGAATTTTTATAGTGATACCTGAAAGTCAAATGTGTGTTAAAAGGCTGTTTTTTGGTTTTATATGGTCATATAGAGGTGATTTTCTAAACTTTCCACCAATGGGATTCCTTGGGACTTTTTTCCCGTCACTCAGGACAAACTGAGGATACAGGATCAGTTGAGTTTGCTTCTCTTTCAATTTGTCTGAGGGTTTTTTTCATGAAACGTCTGGACCAGAGGCTCAGCCGGTTGCTAGGCGACGGGCTCTCGGGGTCTCTCCTCGTCTCTCCTCGTCTCTCCTCGTCTCTCCTCAGGAAGCTAAAGGCTAACTGGCTGCTCGTGTGGCCTCCTGGAAGCTAACTCACTCCCAGTCCTGCAGCTAACCGCTAAACGCTAACCACTAATTATGACCAATAGGCCGTGCCTTGGCCCCGAGGACTTATCATGTTGTTTAGCCATTAGCATGTGCTAGCACGCCGCCCCGGCTCGGCGCCGGGCTCGCCCCGCCGCGCTCTGCCATTTCAGACGGGTAATTATCACAAACAGGTTAGCAAATGCTACTTAGCCCTGGTTGGAGGGTCAGTGGAATTATGGGAGACTGAGTTTTAAGAGCGGGGGGGTCGGTGGGGCGGGGGGGGGGGCAGGGGGGCGTGGTCAGCTGGCCACAGAGCACTTTGTTTGGGATAATGATAGATCTGACGGCTCCGGAGGGTCGCCTCACGCTCACCTCTGCACCCGTCCCCTCTCTCTCTCTCTCTCTCTCTCTCTCTCGTCCTCCTTTTCCTCCTCCTTCCTCCCTCGTTCCCCTCCCCCCCCCTCCTCCTTGTTTACAACAAACATCTCCAGTAAACATAATAACAGAGGGCACCAACCTGTTGCTAGGCGACAATTACAGCGCACAACAGCGATGGATGCTGCTTGTGTGTGGTGACCATCTTCTAGCAAAGATAGCAAACACACACACACACACACACACACACACACACATATTTGCTGCGTAGTGAAACATGCAGAGTGCAGCCACAACTTCAGGTCACTCTCCCTTTAATAAACAATAATAACCATAATAAACTTTATTTGCAGAAACGCAGCGGAGAGGCTTCACGGCACCGAGCCGCCACGCCGAGCCTTTCAGGAGGAAACCGACAGAACCAGGAAGGACACCTCACTTCAAAATAAAGTTAAAAGATGGAATACACAGACCAAAATGTTAGGAAATATGATGCACAGTCAGTGAAAGCTATGGCAGTGTCACAAATATAAAAAAAAAAAAAAATACACAATTTATGATTTCTAATTGACTCAGGCTGCTAAACGAGCACCAAGCAGACAAGTGCACCGTTCATAACAATCATAATGGGCTGCATTTTTTTTTTTTTTTAAATTACCTTCAGTGGTTAAAACGATCTGTGACACATTTTAAATTAATGTTCAAAGTGGCATTACACCGTTTGTGACGCACAGAGTTTGTGATTTTCAGACGTTTCAGGGATTTATTTCTATTTATTATTTATTATTATTAATTTTATTCCTATTTATTATGTGTTTTAGTTTGTTTGTCCTTTTTTACAATGTTTGCTAATGTTGAATGAATGATTACCATTAGGGATCGCACTTTTAATTTCGTTGTACATTGTACAGTGACAATAAAGACATTCTATTCTATTCTA